>NW_005371410.1:5024213-5034536 GCF_000412655.1 Myotis brandtii
GTTTGGGGGGGGGGGGGGTTGTTGGTCTGTTCAACCAAGACCTCTGACTACATATTTAAAGGAGAGATGAAATAGTAACATCGCTCTCTGTGGTCACCTGCCAAGAAAAATTTACCAAATGCCAAAATAAAAGAGAACATGTTGTTTGCTTAATATATATGGACACACTACTGAGCAGCTTAGAAATTGGGCCTTAGAAATTACCAGGTTTAAGTGCAGTTTAAGTCACCTAATTTTAAGTATGTCTGTGAATGTCACCTTCACATATCACAGGGGTAACAATCCTGGCATTTCCTTGTATTGAGTTTCCACCTTCTGCCCACTTCCCCCTGGGGGTCCATTCACTCCCATAGCTTCTACTGTCTCTACATTGATGACTCCCTCACCTGGAGTCCAGCATGGACCTGCTCTCCCGCTCTGGGTGGTGCTTACACAACCTCCTAGTCTGTGTGGGGGAGGGACAAAAAAAGAGGCCATCATGCTGAAACCAGTGATGGCCACCTAGGGCCTCATTATATCACTCTCTGTGTCTGTACTTGTTTGAAACTTTTCATTATTAAGATTTTTTTTTTTTAAAGAGAGAGAATCTATCAGAACCGTGAAGGAAAAAAATCAAAAGAGAAACATTCAGTTAAAAATAGGAGTATTCATGAGAGGTATTTTAAGTTCATTTGAATAAAATAATTCCTTACTCGGTGGAGGAAGAAGAAAATTTAAATGGCTGCATCTCATTTACTGGTACTTCAAGAATAAAAGCGACATACATTCCTTATAAAGCAGTGTCAAATTCAACCATAAAAATAATACATAAAAAACATATACCATTTGTTCCAAATGTTAAATATTTAGAAAAAAATGGTAGTTATAACAAACCCACTTTGACCCTTTCAATTCTAAACAAATATATTTGATTCTGAAACATCACCAGGCTTCCCAATGAACAATCTGAGCAACTTGAAGGTTTTTGTTTTGTGTTTTGTTTTTTTTAAAAACAATTGTGCTATAGCCTGATCAGAGAAGCAGGTGGATGTTAAGAGCTTTTTAAAGAAAATAAACAACAGAATTCTGAAGCACAAATTTTAAGTCACAGCAAACTTATGGTTCATAGAGATAACCTTGCTGGAGCGCTAATACTTTCGGATTCACGACTGCACTGGATTCAAACAATCAGTAGGTGAGGTTGGCAATGCAGGCTTTTTCTTCAGGGGTGGGGTGGAAGGAGGAAACAGAAGCTACTAAGTGGTTGTCATGGTTACAAAGCTACTTGAGGTCAGCTCTGGGACCAAAATCTACTTTAAGTTCTCCACATGGACCAGTCGTCACCCTTTCAGTAAGTCACAGCCCCAAGATTACCATCTCTGGCTGCTCCCTGGGGTCCTGCTTCAGTGGCCACCTCCACTGTCTCCAGCTCCAGCTCTCCCTCCAGGGGCTCAGGCACAGGCTCCTCTTTCCCTCTCTGCCAACCTCCTCAAAGAGTCACGTCCTTTGTTGTGCCATGACTTTCCCAGTCCCCCTCACCCTCTAGAACCTTCGCAGTCCTTGGCCTCTCCTGACTGTCCAGGACACCTAACACTGCTGGCCTCCACCTCTACTCCCGCTCCAAGTCCAAGACCACCCCTAATCCTGATTCTCCTCTTCCTTGTTCTCTTGCACCTTTGTTCCTGGCCTCATCACCCCAAATGGGAGCTCTCCACAGTTCTGGGCTCAAGCCTATTGCTGGGTCTTCCCTACCCCCATACGCCTGTCCCTGGGCCCTCTTAGACACCACTGCAGCCTTCAATGTCCTAAATGTTAATGCCACAATCTACCTGTATCTGTAGCTTGCCTCTTCCACACCTCCTTGAATTTGGATTCCAAATCCCATCCCACCCACCATAAGAGTCTTTTTATGTCTCACTCCCCTTCAAATAAACGTCTCTCTCTCTCTCTCTCTCTCTCTCTCTCTCTCTCTCTCTCTCTCATACACCCCATCTTCTTTACCCATTCATCCATTGCCAGACACTTAGATTGTTTTCATATTTTGGCTATTGTGAATAATGCACACACTTGAACTCACTTTAATCCTGTAGCATCCCTGACTGGGTTTGAGCCCTCCATTTTTCCCCCAGTAAGACTGATAAAGTGATTTAATTCAATAATTATCAAGTACCTAATTAAATGCAGCAGCGTTTAAAACAGACAATGAAGAATAAAGTTATGTGGTCAATTTTTATAAGGTTGACAAGTGCTTAGACAAAATACAACGCAGAGAAGAGATGAGGATAAGGATGGTCAGAGAAAGCCTCTCTTCTCATGGTGGGGAGGGGGGTTCGGGGGGGCAATTGCAAGAAGAGGGAACAGCCAGTACAAAGGCCAGAGGCAGGCCTGCTCGGAGACCAATGTGGCTGCAGTGAGTTGAGCCAAGGGCCCGAAGAACTTTGGCTTTACTCAGAGGGAGATGAGGAACCACTAGAGCAGTGGTTCTCAACCTTGGCTGCACATTAGAATCACCTGGGAATCTTTTTAAAATCCTGATTTCTGGGCCTCATCCTCCGGAAATTCTGTTCCTTTGTTACTAATGTTGTGGCCCCACCCCATAACAAAGAGGATACCTAACACTGCACTAGAGGATTCCGAATAGAGAAATGTATGAATTTCACTTTTTACTTCACACATTTAAAGAGTCCTCTCAACTTCTTTCTCAGAATATACGGTTGTGGGGCAAATAGGAAGCAGGGAGCCCACCAGGAGGCGGTCACATGACCCAGGCCCACGGTCACACCTGCTTCACCTTCACCTCAAGCTCATCTTCCAAAACACACACCTGACCATGACACGTCACTACACCCTCTCCACAAGGACTTCCCAGCTCACCATGACCTCCATGACCATCAAGAGCCACTTCTCTGCAGGGTCATCGAGGCTGCACTGTGTCCTGTTACCCCTTCCTAAGCACCCTGCCCCCAAAACCCAGGGGATCACATCTGCTGTTTCCCCCAGACACACTGCCACAAGCCTGCCATCCCCACGGCCCCACCCTCCTTTCTCTGCCCCTGAGGAGTATGCACCCTTTGAAGGCTAAGCCCAAACACCACTTCCTCGGGAAGCCTTTCATAGCTGCCCCATCATGGATGGCACTTTGCTTCTCCCTCTAGTGAGCATGATTTCATCAGTTTCTGGTTAGTTTCTACCAAACTGCTAATTCCTTGAGCGCAAGAACTGTGCCTGACCCACCTACCAATACACATGAGGTCAAGCACTGCGCTAAGCATACACTAAGTACTCAATCAATGCATGCTCTAAGTGAAGGAACTGCCATTTCATTATATATCAACTTGAGGTCTTATGGGGCGGGGCGTTCCAAGAACAGGCTTTCCACCTCAGCTACTGCAATCTGAAGCCAGGGTCCCTCTGAGGGACTGCGGCCCAGCACTCCTGACAATGATATAGCTGTAAGTAGGAGCCAGGGTGAGGACAGGCTTGAACCTAGGCCTTCAGAGCCTCCTGCCCTCTCTGCCAGGTTTCTCTACACAGGGCCACACAATCTGTTTTCAATTTGTCTCAAGTGGTGGCAATGTGTTTTTCCTAAGCTCATTTAAGAAGTGTACAGATGCAGCCCTAGCTGGTTTCACTCCGTGTATAGAGCGTGGCCTGTGGACTGAAGGGCCCGGGTTCAATTCCAGTCAAGGGCACATGCCCGGGTGACGGGTTCAATCCCCAGTAGGGGGTGTACAGGAGGCAGCCGATCAATGATTCTCTTTCATCATTGATGTTTCTATCTCTCTCCTTCTCTCTTCCTCTCTGAAGTTAAAATTTATATATGTTTTTTTTTTAAAGATCATACACTATGATCAAGTGGGATTTATTCTGGGGATGCAAGGATGGTACATTTATTCACAAATCAATAGATGTGATACACCACATAAACAAAATGAAGAATAAAAAACACATGATCATATCCATAGATGCGGGGAAAGCATCTGTTAAAATCTAGCACTCATTTATATTAAAAATTCTCAGCAAAGTGGAAATAGAGGGAACATACCTCAATGTAATAAAATGTATGACAAACTCACAGACAACATCATACTCAATAGGCAAAAAGTAAAAGCATTTCCCTTAAGATCAGGAACAAACAGGGATGTCTGCTTTCACCACTGATTCAACATAGTACTGGGAGTTCTAAGCACAGCAATCAAACAAGAAGAAATAAAAGGCATCCAAATTGGAAAGGAAGAAGTAAAACTGTCATTATTTGCAGATGACTGTATAGAGAATCCTAAAGATTCCACCAAAAAACTACTAGGACTGATAAATGTATTCAGTAAAGTAGCAGGATACAAAATAAATATCCAGAAATCAGTTGCATTTTTATACACCAATAATGAACTACCAGAAAGGGAAACTAAAAAAACCATCCCATTTACAATTGCATTTAAACATTTAAAATACCAAAAGACCTGTACTTGAAAAATTATAAGACACTGAAGAAAGAAAATGAAATACAAATAAGTGAAAACACATACTGTGTTCATAGATAGGAAAAGTCAACACTATTAAAATGTCAATGCTACCCAAAGCAATTTATAGATTGAATGCAATTCCTATCATGATATTTCACAGAACTAGAACAAATATTCCAAAAATTTATATGGAACCACACAAAACCCAAATAACCACAGCAATCTTGAGAAAGAACAAGATTGGAGGAATCACGCTACCTGATATAACAACAAGGACATCAAAACAGCATGGTACTGGCATAAAAACAGACATAATGATCAATGAAACAAAATGAAGAGCCCAGAAATAAATCCATGCTTTTATAGTCAATTAATGTTCAACAAAAGAGGCAAGAACATATAGGATAAAGATAGTCCATTCAATAAATGATGTTGGGAAAATGGAACAGATATATACAAAAAAAATGAAATTAGGCCACCTTCTTACACCATACAGAATAAACTCAAAATGTATTAAAGACTTAAATGTAAGAATCAAAACTATAAAAATCCTAGATGAAAAACAGGTAGTGAAATCTTGGACATACAAGCAGCCCAATTTAAAAATGGACAAAGTACCTGAACAGACATTTCTCCAAAGAGGACATACAGATGGCCAGTAGACATATGAAAAGATGCTCAACATCAGTAATCATCAGAGAAATGCAAACTAAAACCAACCACAATTAGATATCACCTCATATCTGTCAGAATGGCTATCATCAATAAATCAACAAATAATAAGTGTTGGTGAGGATGTGGAGAGAGGGGAACCCTTGTGCACTGTTGGTGGGAATGCAGATTGGTGCAGCCACCGTGGAAAACAGTATGGAGTTTCCCCAAACATTTAAAAATGGAACTGCCATGTGACCCAGAGATTCCACTTCTGGGAATAAATCCGAAGAAACCCAAAACACTGATCTAAAAGAATATATGCATCCCTATGTTCATTGCAGCATTATTTACAATAACCAAGATTTGGAAGCAGTGCAAGTGCCTATCAGTAGATGAGTGGATAAAAAAAGCTGTGGTACATTTACACAATGGAATACTACTTGGCCATAAAAAAAAAAAAAGGAAATCTTACCATTTTCAACAACATGGATGGACATGGAGAAGTATTATGCTAAGTGAAATAAGACAGAGAAAGGCAAATACCATGATTTTAATTACATGTGGAACCTAATGAACAAAATAACAAACAACAGACTCAATATAGAAACAGAATGACAGCTGTTGGAGGAGAGGGGGATTGGGAAGTTGGGTGAAATAGGTGAAGGAATTAAGCAGGAAAAAAAAAAGATACTCATATACACAGACAACAGTATGGCAATTACCAGAGAAAATGAGAGGGGTGGGGTGGGAGGGTGTAGGTAGAAGAGGGGATAGTTGATGACACAAAGAGACTTGATTTGGGGTGGTGAACACACAACGCAATATACAGGTGATGTATTATAGAATTGTACACCTGAAACCTATATAATTTTATTAATCAATGTCACCCCAATAAATTCAATTAAAAATTTGTAAAAGGACTCCCAAAAAAGTATCCAATAAAACCATCAGAACACTGGGGACATGAGCCCACTGAATATATACCACTTATAGAGTAAGATTATAAAAGTTGAAAACGTTTTAAGTGGCTTGTCTGAAGCACACATTAACAACTGGCCCGGTGCTTTCACTTCTGAAATAATTATTTCACAAAACATAAAGCTGTAAATTTTGTTCTGGGCATCCTGGGCACTTACTGATGCCTCTCACTGAAACTAAACTCTTCCATGGGCCTCTTAATAGAGCGTAAACTAGCTGTCATCACTGCACCCTCCTCCACACCAGATCATATCACACAGGTGACCCACCAGCTCTGAATGGGACATTTCAATGACTGTCATCTCATGACTTACAGAGGAAATGTCAATTAAAAAGAATAAGGGATCAACTATTAAGAAATAATATGCCTTATTTACTAGTAAGCTAAATGCTAGATCAACAAAGTGTTGAATCAAGATTTGGCCTCTAAGTTTCAATAAGAAACCTTTATAACTTTAAAATGAAACAGCATATCAAAACATAAATTGTATAGTTGCTTTAGTTATCACCTTTTTAAAGAAATAAAAGGGGAATGAGGAAACTGCACGTCAGGTACAGTGCTAGGTATTTTAGATGTTTCATCACGTTAATATTCTTAGGAAATCTACGATAGGGCTTTAATTCTTCATTTCACAAATGAGAAACTGAGATTCAGAGAGGGTAAGTAACTTAATCACACCATAACCACAGTCACACGGTAAGTTGCAAAATGGAACTCAAATCCAGGTTTGTTCCACAAAAGACTACACACTGTATGATTCTGTGATTCCACTTATTTGAAGTTCAAGAACAGACAAAACCAATCTGTGATGACGTGAGTCACACCTTAGATGATATAAGTCAGAATATCAGTTCCCCCTGTGAATGCACACTGACCAGAAGGAACACAGGCACATTCTGGGCTACTGAAAACACTTACTTCGTGATGGGTGGTGGACACACATCCATGAGTTTCACACTTAATGTTAGTGCACTTCACACACTTTACTGTTTGCTCTACCTCCAGCTAAAAAAAAAAAAATCCTCATTTGATCGACTCCAAGCTCTTAACCACTAAATCACCACATAGCCACACTGACGGAACATAGCCACAATCTAAAATTGATTCTCTTAGATAATCAGTTTTTTAAAACATTCTGGTAAGCAACATACATCCTAACCATGCCAGAGTGAAGAAATTAGAATAATAAATGTATTTTTAAATGCCACAAAATGAAAAGTAGACAGTATCAATTTCCTGGCTACTGGGAATTTCCCCTCTGTAGCCACATCAGAATAAAAACAATTTTTTATTTATTTTATTCTAATATATTTTTTATTGATTTCAGAGAGGAAGGGAAAGGGAGAGAGAGAAATATCGATGAGAAAATCATTGATCAGCTGCCTCCTGCGCGCCCCCTACTGGGGATCGAGTCAGAAACCCAGGCATGTGCCCTGAGCTGGAATCCAAGGGTGATCTCCCGGTGCAAAGGCCTACGCTCAACCACTGAACCAACAGCAGCCAGGCTGAATAAAAACAATTTTAAACCCTGCTCCAAGGGAATGTTCATGGGTGCACAGAATAATTTGTAACAATATTCGCAGAGCTATCTATGCAAATACCTAAACCTAAAATTACAGCAAATATTTCAAGACCTATGTTATAACTTTATCAACAATGCTAACTCTCAAAAGAAGTTTTATTTTTTTGTTACAAGAATTAAAACAAGACAAGAAGACAAAGCTAATGGGCAAGGAGGATAAAACTCACAGTGAGTGCAAAATCTCAACTAAGAGTTGTAACAAACAGAAAACTCATACAAATAACTTTTCCCAGCAGTAAGGTAATTGTGAAACCTATGCTCTAATAACAAATTCTTCATCGGGTAACAAGCTCTTCCCACAGAAGTTTTGTTCAGACTAGCAAAGCCTCATCACCGGCCTTTGATGATGAAATCATTACATCAATTCTCTCAAAAGCTTTATCCCACACATACGCGCACACCTCTTACAGTAATTGCCTCCCCAGAGAGAGGAATTTATTCTCCCTACAAAGTGGAGACATATTTGGCAAGCACCTAGGAACAGTTATCACACCTTGGGGGTTAGGGAGAAGGCAGCTGGATCCACACCTGTTGGGGTTATGTGCTGTGGTCTTTCCTAGGTGCTTTCAGGAAACCCAACTTGCAAATTGTCAGAGTCCAATTTAATTCATATTTTAGCCTTCTGTGCACACTAGAAATGGCAGGCAATGGACTGAAATGATTTTTGTTTCCCCTGGGCATCTGCATATCGAAGATCAAATGGCCTTTTATGAAAATTTTTCAGTACTGGTAATTTATACACCACCATTGATATGTTGTAATAGATTACATAACCAAATGTTATCCCAGATGCAAAAATCTCAATGTTTATAAAAGTAACTATTTGCATTTATTAATTTATAGTCTTTCATAAAATGTCCAATAAAACTGTCCCAAAAAACCTCTGAGTCAAATATTGTAGCTATTAAGCAAATCAGAAAGAATTAAAAGCACTGACCCAGTATGTTAAGAACAGAAAGTGCTTCAGGCACTTTCACAGCTCTGGGTCAGTATCCCCAAATTATGTTTCTTTTTGTTGCTTTTTTAAACCAGCATTACCAGAAAACTAAAACTTAAAGTTTCAAAGTTTCTTTGTGAAACTAAAGAGTCACCACCTTTTCTCTTATCCCTTAATCAGTTGGAAAAGACCCACATATTTCTATCAAGAATATCTTAGCTTAATGGACACAAGACACTGGGGGGTAGGGGAGGCTGGGGGAATGTCAAGGGGGCGGGGGGAAGGAGACATGTAATACTCTTTGTAATACTTGAAGCAATAAAACACAATAAAAAAAGAGAATATCTTAGCTTTGTTCCAGCAGTGCCTCATGTAAAGCAAAATGATTAAGAATTTTTAGACACATTAATTTCCTAATGTAACTCTTTTATTTTTAAAAAAAAGCCACCCATTTAAACAAAATGTACAGAGGAAAAATCAACCATAAATTATCAAGTTTCACTTTCCTATTTTTAGCAACTATAGTATCGTTCAGTCAGACAAATCCAAACGGTTTCCACAACAGTTTCTGTTTTTCCTTCAAGGGGAAGTTGATGCATGGAGGAACTTCTACTGATGACACAATGTCCACCACTCATTAAGCACTTCTTAACTGCCATGATGCAAAGTTAGGCAAACTATTTGCTCTCAAAAACTACCTGGTAGAGCAGACATTACCATCCCCAAAACCAGATATGGAAAATGAGGCAGGGATGCTAAACTTGCCCAGGGTCACTAAACAGTACCGGACAGAATCAAGATTAGTGAACAGTGAGGGTGGAAACTGAACTTTCGTGGAGAAGTAGACCTTTCACCATACACACCTGCCATCTGCACAGAAATCTAAATGGAGAGCAGTGACCACTTGCTGTAGGGAGATTCCTAAGTGGGAAAAGCTGTATTCCAAACTGAAAAAGTCGTTTCAAAAAGATCTAAAGATAAAGACATTTGATAAGGCTAGGCAGCAGGGAAAGGTTTACTCGACCTGGTCTTAAAACCTAATCTGATTTAAGAGTACAGAGACTCTTGTGTAAAACTCTCCCAAATTCCACCAGGCTTAAGAACCTCTATTCAAAAGAAACAGAAGTGAAAACTAGGACAGTGGGAAGTGACCGCCCAGACCTTGGGTCAGTTGTCAAGATCTGCATGGGCGCGACCACGAAGCGGCTAGAGAGCCCTTGGCTGAGATCACTTCTGTCCCCGCCTTTCTAGTCCCAGTCCAGGCTCAGCTGGCCTCCTCGTTAACCATCCCACCACCTTCGGAGGCACAATTACACTGGAAAAATTTATTACAAAAGTAGAAGCTCATTTTCAACAACTGGCTTCGCAATCTGAAATCTAAAGCAAGCCTCCAAAAAGGGAGGGGCAGGAGAATATAACTGTTCTAAACTATCGTTCTACGAAAATGAGGGGGGGGGGGGTCCAGGAAGCCATGGGTGGTAGGGGAGCAAAGACCAACATACCACCCCCACGTTTCAGGCAGGAATGAGAGAGCCTCCTCGACAACCAGGGATTTAAATGTCCATGTTATTTTCACAGATGCGCTTTCACGCTGTGCAACTTGTGGGGAGTTCATGGGGAGTGGGGCTCCCCAGCTCAGAGTGTCAAGCGCTGTGGCCTGAAAATTAAGTTTTATTGCCTCCAGAAGGGACCGCCTGCCGTCCCCGGGGAGCCGCCAGGACCAGCGCCC
>NW_005371410.1:5034590-5034867 GCF_000412655.1 Myotis brandtii
GTGTTTTGCAGAGGCCGGCTGCACGCTCCCCGCAGCACGCCCCCCCTCCCCAGGTCTCAGCCTGGTTAATCATTCAACGCGGGCGCTGTGGAATATTTTTTTAGAGGTCAAAGCTAAAGGTTCTCCCTAAGTTTCGCAGAAACCAGTCTGTGGGGACCCGGAGGTGGCAGTGGCAGGCAGCTGGAGGTGGGGACAGGCCGTGGCGGCTCTTGGGCTCACGAAACACCTGATCTCCCCCTGCGGCACGGGAGGCCGGCGCAGTGCCAGTGCGGGGTGC
>NW_005371410.1:5035710-5036515 GCF_000412655.1 Myotis brandtii
CTTGTCACCTCCAGCCCCGCCCGCCGCCCGGCGCCCCAAGTTTGGGAAAGGCCCTGCTGCCGACTGTCAGCTAGTCGGCGCCCAGGACCCACCCGGGCTGGCGCTCCTCCTGGCTGCCCAGCACCACACCTGGGAAGCACAAGGCGACGCAGGAGGGAGGCGACCCCAAAAGTAGACGCTTCGGGAAAGTGGGGCAGCTAGAAGTTCAAAAGAACGATATTCCCTTTCCTGTCCAACCCAAACCCTCAGCTGCAGGTCGCCCCCCTTGTAGAACGTCTGACTTTGGGGAGCTAAACACATGGCCTCGTTGGGGCCCCAGTGACCCTTTTTGGCCAGAGCCAGTTTGTGACCTGACCTACCCCGGACCGGCCATACCTCAAGGGCTGGGATGGCGGCGTCCCCGCAAAACCAGAGGTTCCACCGTGGAAGGTGGGGGGAGGAATCAGGGCCAAAGCGGGACCTGACCAATGCTTTCCGCCCACCGTTCTTAGGTGCCCAATGGTGTCCTAGATTCCAAGGCCTACGGGTGGCGCCCTATTTGCCACCGCCACCCTAGCTCAGGTTTGTGAAGCTGCTTGGGACGTGGTGAGGGGGAAGTTTTGGTTCCCCTTGTGGTGTCCTGCAGGTTTCCTCGAGGATCCACTGCCGTCTCGGGAAACGGAAACGCAAAGTTCCCAGAGGCTGGGCCTCGAACCCGCGCCGCGGCCCAAGGGGCAGGGCGTATACCCAGGTGCGACCTAAAAGGCTGAACTCTAACACACACACACACACACACACACACACACACACACACACACACCCACCC
>NW_005371410.1:5036598-5042360 GCF_000412655.1 Myotis brandtii
GCCACCGGCCCGAACTCGGGGGCCCACAGGCGCACTGTCTGAGCCCAGCGCCAGCGCCCCCGCGGGCTCGCCAGAGCACTGCATTCTAAGCGGAGTCCGAGCCGCTGTTGACACAACCTTGGGGACCCCAGGTGAGCGCAGAGCGACCGGGAGAGGCTGCCCTGGTTGGAAAGGCCCCGCGCAGCCAGCTTGTCCCGAGTGCGCCCCGCCGGAAGGCAAGCCTGGCCCCAGGCGTTTTGGAAAGCCGCCTCACCTCCTCTGGTCCTTTTCTCTCCGGGAAAAGAGCAGCGTTCCCCGTTTAGATAATCTGACTGAGGAATGAAGGACACTCCACCCTCGACTATTTGCATTTTTTAGAAGCCTTTCTGAGGCGGAATTAGCCCAAAATTGTTTCCGTAGGAATTTCAGGTACCTATGAGCTCAGCCCACTCAGTTTTAAACTAGCGCGAAAGAAAAGCGCGTTGCTGGATGCACTGAGCCACACGGTTCCACTAGAAACAGGACTTCTCAGTCAGATCTAGGAAAGTTTTGATTTGCGCCTCCAGGCCTTTTTGCTTTTATGTTGATCACATGATTCTCCTAAGAGTACGACATAATGTCCAAGAAACAAGCTATTTTTGCGTATTCATAGAAAAACATCTGGAAGGGTGCACACTGACTGGTAATCCTGGTTACCCCAAGTGTGGGATAGGGGTGTTGGGGGAGGAGAAATGAATTTTATACCTTTACTGACTTTAAATTTTGTATTTTTCCAGTATATTAACTTTCATAATTTAGAAAGCTAATAAACATTGTCTAGAAATTAGAATATCTTTAAGAACTCTACAGAAAGTATTAATTAATAAACAAATGAAGTCTAGATCTTACATTTTGTGTCAAAATAATTAATTCTGAGTCCATGTTCCTTGGTTTAAATAAAGTACCTTTAAGCTGTTCTTTAATTGCTATGATTGAACACTAACATCTGAAGATTTTTCGGTGCCATCGGATCGGTAATATTGTTTCTATGCGTATGTGTCTTCCCTTTAACTGCACTCCTACTAGCCACAGACAGACTTTCAGGAACTGCTAGCCAAGGAGTTTTTAGTTAAGGAACTGCTACACTGTCAGCTGGCAGCCAACAAGGAAATTAGCTTGTATCCTTTGCAGCTGCCAAAAGCTGTGCAGGCCCTGAAATTTAAAAAATAAGGGCATTCTCTCCATTGAGCTATTAATTAATGCAGCTGAAAGTGTATCTGTAATAGTTACACTGTCTTTGGGGACTAAATCCCGCACCCACTTGGCTGTAGTCTTTACTCTTGAGTTGGGGCTTAAGTCCATTATCATTAGGTAAAGATGTGTTATTTAGTTATTTAAATTAAATATTCATATACTTAACAAATATGTGTTGACCATCTATAGGGGCACAGCACAGGGCTAGGCACTGGAGTGGTGAACATGGCAGGCAAACTCTTCCTTCTTGGTGCTCACAGTCTAGCTGGAGAGAGAAGGGCTAAACATTTAAATGCACTATCAATTATATAATTACAGTTGTGATATGGGCCAAGGGGAGTATAGGGTCCCATTTGTCTGAGAAATCCAAGAGGATGTGACATTTGAGCTGAGATCTGAGGGTAGCATCAGCAGCACAAATCCCCAAATCTCATATATGCTATGGACTTAGGTTGTTCCAGAAGGATAGCAGTGTTGTGGTAGTCTGTTAATCAGTCCCAGGTGGGGCCATGAAAACTACAGAAAAAAACAGCCGCCTCTGTCAATGGTTAAAATATTAATTACTAATGGAAAGGTGGAATCATTCTTAGGATTCCAGTCCAAATCCTTTGGAACTTGCAAATGAGAAAAAGAAGGCCCCTAAAGTAGCTTTCTAGAGGCCAAACACCTGACACTAGAGATAACATCATGAATGTTGAACAATTGAGTTACAGGCTAAAAATTATCTGGCTCCTAAAGCAAACCCTTTCTCCTCCAAGGTTACTTTGACTTTGCAACAACAGAGAAACAAAAAACCTTATTATCAGATGAAGATACCAGAAGCCAATATCATGATTCCAAGGGATTTGCTCCATATCCCACAGAGTCTTGATGCTAGAAAAATTCAGAATTCCCAGGTGAGTAAAGTCCAGCTTGTATATGACATTGCAATGGGATATAAGGTCAGCAATTTGAAGGGAATGGTCATCTCTATTAGGATCATCATGTTATTTTGGTGAATGGAACTTTCATTAAGGAGAAATGCAAAATCATACTCCTAATTATTATCAAACTGCAAAACTGCATGCAAGAGGAGAGGCCCATAATTGAGGCATCAAGCATGAGACAATGCCATTAATATGATTATCAAGGCATAAGCCTATTAGAGAACCTAATGCCTCTTTGCTAGCATCATCCTTTGTAAAGCTTTCCTGGGTCTGGAAACCATCTCAGTTGTAAACACAATTGTTAAGAAGCAGTGATTTCCAAGGGGCATAACAAAGATTTGCTGGCCTTCACCAAAGGTCAAAGCTGTCCAGCTAAGGAGAGCAGACTATTTCTGAAAAGTTAAGACTTATCTGCCAACTCTAGTTGGCTCTTATTGAGAAAGGAAGTACCTCTAGCTCCAAGTCCTCTCCTAACCCTGCAGCATCCAGTCATGGTAATGACTGTGAGGTCTAATGGTCACCTGGAGATATGCATGAGCCACCTCAGATGGACACAGGGGCTTAGGCCTTGGCTGCTGCTGGTAAAAAATCATGTTATGGAAGTCTACAAACTCAGATTCAAATCCTACTCTAGGAATAAGCCCTGTGTGTCCTCATGGGTATAGTAACACCTACCTCAAAGAGTTCCCAGGAAGGGGAAATGAGGTCATATATGACCAAGTGCCTATCGATACTTGGTGCTTAATAAATATTTGTTTCTTCCTTGGCCATGGCAGTGGGACCAAGTCCTCACCAGGATAAAGTACAGGTGGTATCTTGGCATAGAATTCTGGGCATTTGTCCTGGCAGTTTATAGGAGGAATTGTTATTCTATCCTCATTCCGAAGAGCTCAGACATCATCATCATCATCATCATCACCACCACGTAGAATGGAAGGATCAATTGGCTGTCCCTAGGAGGAGCCACTTGCTTGGTCGTTAGGACCCAGTGACTTACAGGACACTTGCTTAGCAATCACCAGGATGGGCAGGGTCTCCTCATCTATAATAATAAAAGTGTAATATGCAAATTAGACCGAACAGCCGAATGACCTTTCAGACGTCCTTCTGAATGAAGCCGGGCCTGCGAGGACCGAGGCAAGCTGCCACGGCTGCAAGGACCAAGCCTCTTGCATGAATTTCATGCATCAGGCCTCTAGTTTAAACATAACAGTCAGATGAAGTCAGAGAGCAATGGACTCCATGATAGTCTTAAAAGGGAAGCAGGATAAATGTGATAAATGGATGAATCTCAAAACATGTTGAGTGAAATAAGTCAAACACAAAAGAATATACATGAAGTTCAAGAACAGGTTAAAATTAGTCTATGGTTATAGAAGTCAGAACACTAGTTGCTTTGAGGATAAGAACAGAATTAACTGGAAAGAGAAGCATGAAGGAACTTTCTGAGATGAGAGAAACGTTCCATCTGTTGACTAGAATGATGGTTACATAAAAGCATACCATTGTCAAAACTTATCACACTGTGTACTTTGGATTTGTACATTTTATTGTTTATATATTAGGAAGCACAGTCTGTAGACAGAGGGGAGTGCTGGCAAATGGAAGAAAGAAGTAGGCTCCCCACTACTATGCCAGGCAATTTCTTCTGCACCAGACTCTGGGGCAGCTATGAACTGACATTTCAAAACAAACTACAGATAGGAAAGAATGCATTTTTCTAAAAATAAATATCCTATTCTGGGCCAAATATTAGGTTCAAGCCCTTGTTCCTCTACAGTTTGCAAGCCTCTTCATCACCTTTCTTTCTTTTCTTATCTAAAACCATCCCAGAACATGGTTTTCCAGAGTCAGCATCCTTTAGGAGTCACTCTCACTCCACCCTCAGCTGCGGGTATTATTGCATAACATTAACTCTATAAACTTCCTGCCCATATTGCCCTAGAAAAAGGAAGCAGAGTTTAATTGACAAACCACAGTCAAATTAAAGGTCGTAAAATATCAGAAAAAAGAGAATTTGGGTCACCAGGAAATTTTCAAGAAAGAATCCTGGCAATCAAACATTTCAAAAAGTGCATACCTCCAGCTTGGCCATTGTGGCTCAGTGGTTGAGCATTGACCTATGAACCAGGAGGTCACAGTTCGATTCCCAGTCAGGGCACATGCCCAGATTTCAGGCTCGATCCCCAGAGTAGGGTGTGCAGGAGGCAGCCTATCAATGATTCTCTTTCAGCATTAATGTTTCTATCTTTCTCTCCCTCTCCCTCTCTGAAATCAATAAAAAAATATATTTAAATAATAATTTTTTTAAAAGTACAGACTTCCAAAGGGTGGGGAAGTGGAATGGGCAGCTGGAATTGGAACAAAAATCAGAGATTGTAGACCTAACTCCATCATTCAGGACCCCTGCGACAAACCCCTTCTGTACTGTCAAAGGGGACTTGTCAAATATGACAAAAAGATCACAGGCAAGGTAGGTACTGCTTCAGTTTGATTTCTCTGCTGTTCTCTTTGCTCCATCTTCTTCCCACCTCTGTCCTTTTTTATAGCTATTTCAGGGATCTCATCAGGGCTAACATTGGCAGAAAAGGAACTCTGTTCTCCCTAGTCTCTTTTCATGATGCAGGAAACCTTTCCTACAGTCCCCTACCAGATTTCCCTTCCTATCTCATTGGGTTCACATGACCCTTCCAAAGCCAATCACTGGCTAAATGAATGAGCCCACCTGACTAACTTAGACCAATTATGGTTTACTCCTGGGTCATCACATGAAGGTGTGGGCCCCCAAACACAGTCAGTGCAGCACCAACCAGGATAAAGGAAATTGTTGCCGGTAGGATTTCCCCAGCCTGAGACAGAGGTTTGCATGTGGGAATTTTATAGGGAGTGCTCTCAGCACCAGCACCTGGGAGAGTGAAGTAAACGGGAATGGATTGAGAAGGTGAACTGCAATGCAGGCAGGACAACGGCCTTAGCTGATCTTTTGGAGACCTCTGGTGCTAGGATAGCTCAGAGTTGTCCTAAATCAGTGTGAGAGAGCTGAGCCTTTTTACTCTTGCATCAACCACACAGTATTTGTGGGTTGCTCTTTGGAATGGAGCATAACCACCAGCAAAGTGGCTGTTTTCAGCAGAGGAGAAATCTCAGAGAGGGACTCAGCTGACAGTCACTGCTGTTAATATCTTAATCATCCCCCATATAGTGGGGGCAAAACATGCCATCCACTATAGGGGGGATGATGTTGCATGGGTAATCCCTAGGTCAATTCAGGTCTCCTAGAAACCACACTCATGTCCCCAGAAAACATGTCAGCCTTTACCAGAACCAGCTCTGGAACCCAATTATCTCACTACTCTTCTACGTAGGAAGAAGTGACAGGAGAGCTTCCAAGTATCAGCTATTATCCTGGTTTTTAAGACTGAGACAGCTGGGCCCTGGCTGGGTGGCTCAGTTGGTTGAAGCTTCCTCCAATACACCTAAAGGGGGTGGGTTCCATTTGCCATCAGGGCACATTCCTAGGTTGCGAGTTTGATCCCTGGTCGGGGTGCATGTGGGAGGCAACCTATCGGTATTTCTCTTTCAGATCAGAAATCCCCCCCCCCCCCCGCCCCCTTTCTCTCTCTC
>NW_005371410.1:5042416-5083384 GCF_000412655.1 Myotis brandtii
TAAAAAAAAAAAAGAGTTAGACAGCTGGGAGATGGCTGTGTAGACTGAGTTTGGGTGGGACCCAAGCCCTCAGACTTAAGGGGCATGATGCCCACAAGAATGAAAATCCACAGGATTAGTCTTGAACAAGCCGGGAGCCTGCTAAGCCCTGGCATCTGCTGAACTTCCCAAATTACACACATTGAGCTGTTCAGTTCCACATTTTCATAGTGTGCTTCCTGCCAAGCTTCCTAGAACAGTCTACACAATAGGAAACCAAAATGAGCAGTTAGAGCAATTATGGAGACGGCAGGTCAAACAAATAAGCCTTTATTTAGGACTTAAACAGACATCATCAACAAGGGTCTAATACAAAATGGAGATTTGGTCAAAGAAAGGTTTTATAAAACCAAATATCTCTACCAAAGGAGGGTAGAGATATTTGCATGAGGTTTTTCTCTGTCTCACTGAAAATACTAAAATAACATTGCATCCAGACTCTCCCTGGCACTGCCCTCCCCCCTCCCCCACCCCCTTTAGTGAACATCCTCTAGCTCTGTCACTAATCTGGCTGTAGGGCCAACTCCTAGGAAGTGTTATGCTAGGGTATGAAAGTAGACATCATTGAAAAGAGCTGGGGAATTAACTTGTTCATTGTTATATGTCTATTTAAATATCCAAGAATTAAAGCCATACACATGAATGTTTGTGTGTATATTCAGGAAGTACTATGTATTACAGAAAGCCCAAACATTTCAGCTAAGTGAGAAATGCTAGACAGTGAGGTGCTGGAATCTGATATTGCCACTATTGTTTGTAGTGGGGAGCCATGTAGAGAGCCTATAGGGTTAAGCCTCGGACTGACCTGTTAGCAAAATCACAAACAAGTCTTCTTCCGAGTCTTAAACAACCCAATCCGAGAGGTGGCTGCTGATTTACACACACCGTCATTTAAAAAATAAAAATGGGGGAATTTGCTGGAAGCCGGACCACCCTTGCTGCTTGACACAGTCGCTGCAGGGAAGAAACATCTGCACAGCTTATGTTTCAAGGGACCTGGCTTATATGGCATGTTTGCTCCCCCTCTTAGCGCTATGTGTTTTAAACAGGACCACCTCCCCGAGAAAGGTTGTTTCCCCAGGTTAGGGATTAACAGGACTAAGGAAGAGAATAAATCAGTAAATCCCCCTAGTGTTACAGAAATACCATGTACTACTTATGAAGAACTTGGACTAAGACTGTTGGCAATAAATTTGGGACTTGTTGGGCCCACATCCCCAGGGGTGGGAGGACATAACCTTTACTGGGTAGGATAATCTCCTTCAGTCACTTCCTTGTAGCCTATCAGTAGAGCAGTGACCTTGGAATAGCCCTTGTAATGGAACACAGAGATTAACCTAGACAAGATTAAAATCAACAGAACTAGATAGAGACAGGATTTTTGGCAAAGGTCAGATAAGAAACAAGGAACTGTAGAACGTTACCCAAAACATACCATGATGTGATTATAGAGGCATGCTTATAGGATCAAATGGTATAAATATAGATGTAATAGGAGAATAAAAAGAGAACCTCACTATGCTGATCAACTGAACGCTGTCTCCGTGTCCTTCCTTCTTCGCCGACTCCGTCCACACCTTTGGGAACCCCTGGACCTGGTGGGGCTGGACCCCAACAGAGCCAGATGTGGTAAAACTTTATACATATACATATATATCATTTTGTAATTTTATACATAGACATATGTAATTTTAACAAGAAAAACTGTTTACAAGAGATTGGTTATTCCTCATTCTGCAAGTAGAGAGACCTCAAGTCTTGTGAATACTTGTTATTCTGTGGAAAGGGAAATACAGATCCTTCCCTGGGCTGACACAGGACATCCCTCCAAATACAGGTCCATGATCTTCTCTGCAATTCTGCAGTCCAGAAAGCTCTGAAAACAACGTTATCTCATACGGTGGCCCAAAAATGAACTTGGCAGCAAAATCTGACTGGAACCTATGAAAGGGTATAGTTTTCACATAGCCCATATTTCACTAAAAATACATTAATGCAATCAAGGGTCCTGCCCCAGACATATTGGTATATCTGAATGAAGATACAGATTTTGGGGAATTATCAATATATAGATGGTAACTGAAGTTATGGGAAAGGTTGAAATAGTCCAGGGAATGAAAAGAGACTTGGAGGAGAAGAGGGACTAGGACGGAGCTCCTGAGGACCCAATTAGTCAGTGGACCCGAGGGAGGATGCAGCAAAAAGAGCCAGGAAGAAACCAGGTGTGGAGACGCAGAGCCCTGAGAAGAGAACATTTGGCACAGAGGAGTGGTTGTCCGAGTTGGCGACTCGGAGGTCAGCGCTGAAGCGGAGGCAACTAGGATTTGCAGCCTCAGTAGTAGTGTCTCCTAGAAGACTGGGAACATGTCTTAAACTTCTTTTACCTTTTTAGCAGCGCTGAGCTGTGTTTTGGTCATTGTAGGTGCCAAATAAAGACTTGCTAATTAATGTGTCAGTTAAAGCCATACATCAGCGGCAAACCTGTTTTTGTGAGGCCTCATTTGGGATGAGAGACTGGGAAGACAGCAGAAAGAGCAGAGAAAGAACACAAAAATGACTAAGAAGCGAGGCAAGTTTGCTCACTGGCATGAACAGTGGGAAAGGAGAACATTTCACTCCTTACCACGTGGGAGAACGGTAGGGCTGGGTAATGAGAAAACAGTAAAATTGAGGTGAAAGGGTTAAGAACCATGGTGGAGGAAGTAGATTAATCAAATAAACATTTTATTTTTAAACTATGAATCGGGGCAATTTATAGAACCTTACAAATAATCAAATCAAATCAAATTTCACAAATGATAAACAGGCAGAGAGGCTGACAGACTCTCATACAGTAACAGCTAGTTTCTGGCAAAGCCTGTACTCAAAACGTTTATAATAGAATAGCAGTCCAATGCTAATGCCTGACTGTCCCTATACACTTTTATCAGTAAAATCTGGTTAAAATGAATGTCTAGGCAGCTGTGATCACCTGAATGAAATCAAGGCACGGGGGGCCGAAGCACTCTCAATGGGCAACAGGGACCGTGATGGAATCAGGGGTCAGATGGGGGTTTTATTCATCCATCTCCTCTGAAAACTCCTGGAGGGAAGAGTCAAACATGGCTTCAGAAATTCACCCTGGAAAACCATTTTTTAAATGTAGTAGAGGTGGAAAGAGTATATTCTCTTTTCCAAATGGTATTTATTATTTTTATAATCAGAAAACATACATTTTAAGCCCTAGCTGGTTTGGTTCAGTGGATAGAACATCGGCCTGCAGACTGAAGGGTCCCAGATTCGATTCTGGTCAAGGGCACATGCCTGGATTTGTAGGCTTGATCCTGGGGGAGAGGGGAGGTGCAGGAGGCAGCCAATCAATGATTCTCTCTCATCATTGATGTTTCTACCTCTCTCTCCCTTTCCCTTCCTCTCTGAAATCAATATATATATATGAAACATACATTTTAAAATGTGTTTTAATGAAAGGGTGGGTAGATGGGGAGAGTTAAAGTGAATCAGGCTTTTTGCCAGTGACCAGCAACTACTTAGATTCGGGTTGGTTTAAAGGTGAACTTCCATGCAAGGCAGCAACTTGCCTAGGGAAGACAATGCATGCATTTTTCTTGACTTGAGGATATGGGAGATCAGTTAAAGGAGGAAAAGAGAGAGAAAATGGACACTGGAGAATGGGTAAAGCCATGTGACCTTGGGGGAACTATTTTCCCCAGAAAGAGGAAGCTTTAACCTCAACAGTGTGGAACAGAACATTCCAAAACAGCTGGAAAGTCCTTGATAACTTCTCAGGTGAAATTAATGAAAACCTTCCCCTACCCCACAGGTCAAATCCTGCTGTTCATGAATAACCTTCAAGTTGGGGTCCAGCTGAGTCTCCAGATGAATGAGTCCCGGAGGACTTGACAAGTTGGTCTGAAAAGATGTACTATGTCGAAAGTGCCAGTTGCCCCTGCAAGGGAAACGGTTGCTTTTTGCCTCAGAGATCCTAGGCCAGAAGTGAGGAAGAGCCACAGACAGTTCTGCTGGCCACTTTGACTGTAGCTCATACCCCTCGTTTTTATCCAAAAGAATTCTATCCCTCAGACCCACCGAGGAAGAACACATACGCAGGATACACAGCATGGAGTCAGTCCTATGCTCAACATCAGAAAGGCCAGCTTTGCTCTGGGAAGTATCGATGGTGTCGTCTCCCTCAATGTCAATAAGCTCGTATCACTGAAACGGAGTAAGAGAGCTACCGTAGCAGAAAAGCTGTGCCTCCCTTGCTCGCTTGCTACTGTGAGAGGCTTCTTAGTACAGGAACTGAGCCTAGACCTGGCTTGGCCACATACAGCTGGGAGGCATTTCAAGAATAAGGAAGCCATTGTCCCTAGCAGGATGCACACTGTGCCAGCATGTCTCTCCATCAGCCCAACACAGGTTGGCTTCTCTGCCTGTGGATCAACAAAGTCCTTCTCAACAAATGTCAAAGGTCTTTGTGTTTTAATAGATGCCCAAGAACGGATGCGGTTGAGGTAGATAATTATTACCTAAGGGTTATTTTACCCAGTCTAATTTGGTAAGTATCCACTGAGTAGGCTGACGTGAAAGAAATGATGGCACGAGCTACTGGAAAGCCAAGGTAAGACCCTGGACCCTGATCCCCAGAGCTTATCATCTAACAGTCGGGGCCTGAGGCATGTCAGCTATGGGCTCTGCCACACCAATTGTCTCCTATAGAGGGGAACCTGCCCAGAGCTCCATCTAGAGCCCCCTGCTCAGAGCTGTTCCATGTCCAGGACTGGCCACTGATTGGGCCAGGACCAAGGACTAGCCTAAGGGTTACCCCCCCACCCCCACCCATAGGCTAGGGTACTCCATGCTCTGGGAGGCTGACCTATAGTTACTACCTTCAGGGGTTTCCTTGTCCTCTGGCTTATAGTGGGGTTCAGCCAAGTAGGGGACCCTAGCCAGATGTCAGAAGGAAGGAGACAAGTGATACTGGGATATTCACATCTCCACTGAAGGCTACATTCTTTTTTTAAAAAAACATATTTTATTGATTTTTTACAGAGAGGAAGGGAGAGGGATAGAGAGTTAGAAACATCGATGAGAGAGAAATATCGATTCAGCTGCCTCTTGCACACCCCCTACTGGGGATGTGCCCGCAACCCAGGTACATGCCCTTGACCGGAATCGAACTTGGGATCCTTCAGTCCGAAGGCTGACGCTCTATCCGCTGAGCCGAACCAGCTAGGGCAAGGCTACATTCTTATAAGGCGTCCCTCTCCATATCATCCCTCCACATCCTGAATCTCTCACTTCTTCAGGCCTAGACCTGGTAATGACTCCCAACCCAAAGCAACACCACCCTTTGTGATTTCCCCACCAACCTTTGTAAATAATCCCTTTATTAGAGTCCTCAAAGCACCCAGTGTGAATGCACCATCTGTTCCCTGCTGAGACCCTGACTGAGAGAGGTTACAGAGCTCAAGTGTGCACTCTTTGCTATCTGGTTTTCTCTCTGTACTAGTACATTCTGCTCAACTCTATCAGCAAACACTCATTGCTTCACAGAGACAAGTTGGCCAGGAGGACATTTGCTCAAACTGGCGTAGTGTGAGGTGAGGTGGGTGGCAGAAGGGAGGCAAGGAGTGCCCTGTCTCAACGCCAGCAAATACATTGCATGAACGCTAAGTGAGAAAGAACCTAGTAACCACCTTCCCCAGGATGAAGTCTGGATCCGACCTTCCCTTGGGCAGGAAAGTTTTCCTTCTCAGATCAAATTAGTCTCTTTAGGTAAAAATGCTTTGTTTTGAGTTACATTTTATTGCACAACCACAAAATAATAATCAAAAAGGTTCTCTTGGTGAGAAGGTCATTGCTCTGCTCTAACCACGCAGTTAATTTACCCAAATTAATGCAGCGACAGGAGGGAAAGGATGAAATCTTCTATGTCATTTTTGCCTTTTAAATAAGCTCTCAAAAAGCAAAGGTTACTGAGCACATCAAGCTGTATTCCTCGTTCAGCCTTTAATGTGAGATTAGGGAGAGTGGGTAGGCTGTAGGCAGTGGGGCTATTTTTATGACAATTTACCCTCTCTGAACTCACTAATGGGGAAAATTACATTGTAAATGTTCTAAAAAGGAGACTAAAAGGAACTCAAATGATCCAAAGCTGTCTCTCACCTCTAAGAAAAATATTCTCTCTCGACTCTTTGGTGCATATTATCTTGTCTACTTGGGATCTGGCTTTTAAAGCAGGTTTCCCCCTGGGCAGATTCAACAGCAGTCTATGATAGAAATGCCCTATTTCCTACCTAAGACTCAAATGGAAAAATACAGGATCTGAATTTATTTGTTTTCTTTCCTGCTCCATCCATTTAAAAAAGGATATACTGGTTTCTTTTGTCTCCAGTCTTTTGCCAATAGGCATGTAAAAGAAAGAATCACGCGGTAATTATTAATTTTGCATGGGACCAACGCTGGCCTCAGCTTTCATTTGAGATGCAGTTACATGAAAAACAGACTGCGTTAATTTCATCCCCTCTGGGGTTGCTTGGCAACAAGGCCTTGTTCCAGATCATCTCTTCTCCTTGGCCCAGAGTGATCTCTTTGGGGTATTGCTCATGCTAAGGCAATCATCACACTGTTGCTATCGCTTCTGAATGTGTCCCTGTGGTCCTGCTGGCACAGGGGGTTGGTGGCTTTGCTCCAGTCATACTTTCTGGGGTCTATATAAGCCCTGAGTTTGTCATCACAGAGAATGAACTATGACTGGGGAATTTGGAACCTGAACAATGGAGGTTAGACAAGAAAGAGAGAGCATAAGCAATGCCTGAGGTGATGCTGAAGGGCAGTGGGACTGAGATGGGATAAATACTGATGTCCCTTTAAAAAAGAAAAAAAACCTAACTATGTTCTGATTTGGAAATGTTTCTAGGCTATATTGCTAAATGATAAATGCAAGCTCCAGAACAGTATAGGATGCTAGCTTTGGGGGTGGGGGAGAGACGAGGGGAAGGTATGAAAATACTGTGTTTATGTTTGCATAAAGAAAAATACAGGTGGCCACCCATGAGTGTTTGTGAGGAGTGAGAGAGGTGGCGTAGAAAGAGCAGAGGTGAGAACAAGATTTTCACCTGCGGACCTCTTTATATTATTTTGCGTTATAAAATAAAAGAATGTGTTACCTAGTAAAAGAAAAAATAAATTCTAAAAAGAAACATTAAACAAGTTAATTTTGGGCAGTTTTGAGAAAGTTGGGTAAGAGTATATGGGAATTTACTGAACTATTTTTGTAACTTTTTTAGTGAGTCTGAAATTATTTCAAAATTAAAGTTAAAAGAAATGTCTACAATATTAGCAATCCCAACAAATTTTCCAGGCTTTCCTTCCTATTTAACATCATTCTTGCTACCGTTATTGAAGGAAGTCAATCTGCACATTTTGAACATTTTGAGTGAGTTGGTAGGAGATGGGAGGGGTGTGGAGGGGGGCATCTTTGAGCATTTTGAGCTGCAGAGAAAAGCCCTCAGCTAGGACCATTAGCCTTAATCAGAGTGTTCTAAATGGCTTCAGCTGCAGTCCCTACAGATCTGAGGAGAAATAAGTGACAACCTCCTTCGGGACTAGCCTCTCTGAGTATGGAACTCCCATCATGAAAGCATCACTCTTCAATGCATATAAGCCCTCAGTGTGTCTTCCTGGTTTTCCTGGAAAACCTTCCGTGTTTTCTTTTTTTTGTTGTTTTTTTTTAAATATATTTTATTGATTTTTTACAGAGAGGAAGGGAGAGAGATAGAGAGTTAGAAACATCGATGAGAGAGAAACATCGATCAGCTGCCTCCTGCACATCCCCCACTGGGGATGTGCCCGCAACCAAGGTACATGCCCTTGACCGGAATCGAACCCGGGACCCTTCAGTCCGCAGGCCGACGCTCTATCCACTGAGCCAAACCGGTTTCGGCAACCTTCCGTGTTTTCTCTCATCTCTGCGGCAGCAGCCATCTCTTCATCTTCTGGATCACTTTATTTGTATTTCTCTATGGGATTAAGCTCCTTGAGGGTAAGTACAATGACTGAGTCATAGACATACACAGCTTCCTAGCATAGCACAGACATACCTTCCTCTTAAGTTTGTTTTATTTTATTATTGATTTTGAGAGAGAGAGAGAGAGAGAGAGAGAGAGAGAAACATCTACACATGCCCCCTACCAGGGATCCAGCCTGCAACCCAGGCATGTGCTGGGGATTGCACTAGCAACCTCTTGGTATACGGACAACATCCAACTAACTGAGCCACACCATCCAGGCCTTAAGTTTTTGTTTTGAAATAATTATAGATTCACATAAAGATGCAAAAAATATATAGAGAAGCTATAAATGCTTATACTTAAAAGAAGAAAAATCTTAAATCTATAACCTAACTTTTTACCTGAAGTAACTAGAAAAAGAAGAGCAAACTGAATCAAAGCAAGTAGAAGAAAGGAGGAGAGGGGGAAAATTAGAAAGGAAATAAATGAAATAGAGAATAGAAAAAAACGACAGATAAAATCAATAAAACCAAAAGTTGGTTCTTTGAAAAGATCAACAAAATTGACAAGCATTCAGCTACCAGGCGTGGGGAACGGGCCTAAGCCGGCAGTCAGACATCCTTAGCGCTGCCGCGGAGGCAGGAGAGGCTCTCACCACCTCCGCTGCGCTCGCCAGCTGTGAGCCAGGCTCAGGGCTTCTGGCTGAGCGGCCCTCCCCCCACCGGAGTGCATTGACCACCAGGGGGCAGCTCCTACATTGAGTGTCTGCCTCCTGGTGGTCAGTGCTTGTCATGGCAAACGGTCATTCCAGCATTCGGTCGATTTGCATATTAGCCTTTTATTATATACTAAAGGCCTGATGCACAAAATTCGTGCAAGGGGCTTGGCCCTCGCAGCCCCAGCTTCATCAGGAAGGTCGCCTGGACAGTCGTCCGGATGGTCCTTCTGCTGTTCGATCTAATTAGCATACTAGCTCTTTATTATATAGGAGGATAAATTTTTATTTTTAGAACAGTTTTAGATTAACAGAATTACTGTGAAGATAGTACAGAGAGTGCTCATAACACACCAGAGCCTGTTTCCACTGTCATTAGCATTTCACATTAGTATGCTACATTTGACACAATCAATGTACCAATTTTGATACATTTGTATTAATTAAAGTCCATAACTTGAGATTTCCTGTTTTCACTTGCTGTTCCTTTCCTGTAACAGGTCTTCATCTAAGATACCCTATTATGTTTGTAGTTGTATCTCCTTAGGCTTCTCTTGACTGCAGATGACCCTTAAGAATTTTGTGGAGTCCTGGTCTGATATTTTATAGGTCTTTCATTTCTGATCTCTCTGGTGTTTTCCTCATGGTTATACTGGGGTAACGCATTTTGGAGAGCAAAACCAGAGAGGTGAAGTCCCATTCTCCTCACATCAAAGGAACATACTATCAATATGACATAATTGCTGATGTCACCCTTGATCACCTGGCTGAGACAGTGTTGTCAGATTTCTCTACTGTAAAGGTACTCCTTTTCTTTTTGCTCTTTCCATACTGTGCTCACAGCCCACATTTAAGCAGTAGGAATTATGTTTCACCCTCTTAAGAGCAGAATGTCTACATCAATTATTTGCGATTCTTCTGCAGGGGAGGTATATCTAAAATCCCCAATTTATTTATTTATTTATTCAATCATTTATTTATATCAGTATAGATTCATGAATATTTATTTTATACTTAGGGTAATGATACAATACTACTTTATTCATTTTATTGCTCAAATTATTCCAGCTTTGGCCATTAGGAGCTCTTCATTTGGCTCTTATATCCCTTTGACATATGAACATCATTGTGGGTGTTTTTTAATTTTTTTATTTTATTTTTGCATTTGTTTACTTACTGGCACTAGAAAATGCTCTAGGCTCAAACTGTATCTTTTCCTTCCTATTCCCAGAATCAGCCTTTTCTCCATGAAGCCCTGGCTCCTTTCACTGGAGAATGGTATTAGAAACCAAGAGCTGGGCTCTACGTGTATTTATTGCTACTCGGGTCTCATTTCTTTTAGGCCCTTCCAGTTGACAGAGAAAATAAATATAGGTGTATGTGCTAACCCATATATATCTTGTACCTAAAGTAACCACTTGTACCTATATTAAGGTAAACATAAGTTCATACTGATATTTCCAACTCTAACCCATTACAACATGGATAATTCTAGCATCTTTCCCTTGCTTATCTGTAACTTCCCACTCCAACAACAACCTGGCTCCCATCACCCATCATTCAATTATTTAGTTCTTCAATTCCAGTAAAGTACATGTGTAGTGGTTTCAGAATTGCTAACCATACCCCCATGGGAAATGGTACTTATATACAATTCCATCTACTTTTAGTCTCACAGACTCCTCTCATTTCCAAAATCACATAGGTCAGTACCTTATATCCCTACCCCTTTTAGTGAATTTGGAATCCTATCTAATAAAAGACAAAAGGGTAATTAACCGTACCTCTGCTACGCTTCCCATTGGCTAATCAGGGCGATATGCAAGTTAACTGCCAAGAAAGATGGCAGTTAACCACCAACAAAGATGGCAGTTAATTTGCATATGTAGGCACCAAGCTATGGAGCGAAGCCGGCTGGCCCCAGGCAGGAGCAGCGAGCAAAGGCTGGTGTGGCGAGCGAAGAGCAAAGAGGGGGGCCCGTGCACGCAGGGCCGGGGGCTTAGCTAATGGTGTGGAGAGCAAAGAGCAAAGAGGGGGGCCTGCCCGCCGTGCCGTGGCGTCCGCCATGCTCCCGGGGCCCGAGAGTGGCGGGCCGGGGGCTTAGCTAAGGCTTAGCGCATACTCCCTGGTGGCCCCACAGCAGGGCATCCTGGCAGCCTCCTGACAGGGTGGCAGCCGGGAGAGCCGAGTGGGGCAGGGGCTGCAGGGAGCCATGGAGGGGCAGAGCAGCCAGATCCAAGTTCCCAGGGGTCTGAGGAGAGTGCTTGACAAGGGCCTGGACTGCAAAGAAGGAAGAAGAAGCGGCCACGGGGAGCTCTTCCAATCCCCCTGCACAGACACCCTACCGCAGCCCCTATACCCCCGGGGGGATGGGGATGCTGACCAGAAAGGAGAAGATCCAGCCTTGGGGGTAGCTGCAGCCTGTATCTCCAACTCCCAATCTCTTCCCCTGCCACCCCCGCCAGGGGCGCCCAATACAATAGCATGCCTGTGACAACCCGTCAGTGCTCCCGAGGCACCTGAGGCCCGTGGCCTGCCGCTGCTGGGAACCCCTTGGCTGGGGGGGTGCGGCTAAACCCATCCTCCTAGCCCACTAAGCCATCAGTTAGACATACCCCCAGGGCTCCCAGACTGTGAGAGGGCACAGGCCACACTGAGGGCCCCCCCCCCAGTGCACGAATTTCATGTACCGGGCCTCTAGTCTATATCCTATCTAATAATAGAGAAACATGGTAATTAGCCATAACTTCGATACCCTTCCCATTGGCTAATCAGCCAGATATGCAAATTAACTGCCAACCAAGATGGCGGCCGGCAGCCAGGCAGCTGACGCGAACAGGAGGCTTGCTTGCTCCAGTGAAGGAGGAAGCCAAGGTCAGCAGAAGTGCACTGAACCTTGTCGGGGGTGCGGCTAAACCCGCCCTCCTAGCCCACTAAGCCGTCAGTTGGACATCCCCCCAGGGCTCCCAGACTGTGAGAGGGCACAGGCCACACTGAGGGGCCCCCCCCCAGTACACGAATTTCGTGCACTGGGCCTCTAGTCTATATATATAAAAGCCTAAGCAACCATTTGACCATTAGCCATGATGCACACTGACCACCAGGGGCAGACGCTCAACACACAGGCATGGAAATATGGAATAGACTGATGATTCTCAGAGGGAAGGGGGGAGGGGGAGGGCAGGAAGAAATTAACCAAAGATCTTATATGCATACTAGAGGCCCAGTGCATGGATTCATGAACTGGTGGGTTCCCTCGGCCTGGTCTGCGGGGATTGGGCCAAAACCCGCAATCCGACATCCCCTGAGGTGTCCCAGATTGCAAGAGGGCGCAGGCCAGCCTGAGGGACCCCACCAGTAAACAAATCCGTGCACCGGGCCTCTAGTACATTTATATTTTTTGGTGATATTCTGTATTCCATCACGGGATCTCTAAATTCCTAAATGACTTTTTAAAATTTGTATACATCAAAGATTTACTCTTTTTTGAAGCAAAGCATATGTATGGGTATAAAAAAAATACTGTATTGGATTCACCATTACAGCATCATACAGAATAATTTCACTGCCCTAAAAAAAAACCCATTTCACTTTTTCAAGCCTCCCCACCCTGAACCCCTAGAAGCCACTGGTCTGTTTACTATCTCTATAATTTTGCCTTATCCTGAATGTCTTAGTAATTGGACTCATACAGCATGTTGGGGGTTTTTTCAGTAGTATGCATTTTAGACTCATCAATGTCTTGAAGAGCTTGTTTCTGTTTTATTGCTGTATAATATCCCACTGTACGGACTGACAAGTAATACATAATGAACTCTCAGCCCCTATCAGGAGTATGTGTCAGGGATATCACTGAGGCACCCAGAGGGTGAAAAACAAAACAAAAACCAACAACTCTGTGGAAGAGATAGGAAGGAAATCATGGTCTGGATCCAGCAGAGGCTCAAAGTCAGCTATTTGAAACTCCAGGTTATAGAAATGGCATTTACTCTCCCGTCTCCAAAAATGGGTTCAGATTCTGCCTACGTTTTGCAAAGAAACAGGACAAAGCTAACAAAGGCCCCCCTGTGGCAAAATGGGACTGATTTTCAACCTGAGAAAGTACCCTACCCTTTTCTAGTTGGTTCTCTTGAAGTAGATTCCTAGATTATTATCCAAGTTTGGTTCTCTCACTTTTCTCAATTTCTGTTGCATCCAGCTCAGGGAACTTTTAAGCCCTATTCACTGACAGTTGTGACTATAGATAAAACCCATTCACTGACAGTTGTGACTATAGATAAAATCATGCTACTATAGTGTTCAATTGGATCTCAGTGATCTAAGGAGGAGGGGCCTTGATGTATCAAAAATATTTGGCTTTAAAAAAATAACTCTTTAGACAAAAGTCAGTTTTGTCTGGAGTGACAGAACATTGTGTTCGGGAACTCACAGAGGCACCATGCTCTCAGGGGACTTTCTGTCCTTCCTGGCATTCTTTCTCCACCCTGTCCTTTCTGACCTTCACCACAGGGGACACCTATTGTCTACACTCAGGTCTCATTTTTCCAAAAACAAAAAAACTATTTATTTACACCCCACCCTACTCCAAAAGAAAGCTTTAAAGAAATTTAAAAAATAAAATATTTTCCTACATAGAATAGAACAAAAAGGAAAATAAAACCAAAACTAGTTAAAAGGAACTGAGAAATAGATGTACCCAAATTAGCATTTATCATCCACAATAATTATATTTTGCTTTCAAGAATGTTCTTCACTTCTACTACTCAAATGCAACTACTCTTTTAGAAAGCCATCATTTGAATTTCCCATGTGATGTCTTCAAAGTTTTATGTTCAATTTATACATATACAATTCAATTTTCACATATTTTCTATTTCACTATTTTGTTCAATTACTGAGCCTTTAGTGGTGTATCCACTTAAACAGGCATCTTAAGATAGATTTTCCAATATTCTAAGACTCCAGCTGGTGGCTGTTAACCCTTCTAGAAAATCCAACAGTTGGTCCCTCTGTTGCTCCCATGGACACACATTGATCTTAAAAACTTTCTGATGATAATGAGCAACGATGATAAAAAACCAGTTTCTCAGAGAGAAACATCAAATGGTGAATAAATATATATTAAGGTATTCCTGTTATATATGAGACCTAAGGTTAAGGACCTTGTCTCTCTTGTCCACTAATATGCCTCATACAGTGCCTGGGATACAATACAGATCCTACTATTTACTGAAATTGCTGAGTGCCCTCTCTGAGCAGGATACTTTCCTCAAACATCCTGGGATTATGCAGAAATAAAAGATTCAAGAGTTCATAATCAGCATCCCACACCCACCAAGACCCATCATGACACACAGAACAAATGGCGGGTGAAAGCTTCAACTTACTATGAAAGCTAGGACCCCTTGTATTCACCCTGCACAGTCCCAGCATGTGAAACTGGGAAGGGCATATCTGCTGAAAGCCTTGGCGAGTTGGATGTAGAGATATTCTTATGGCCCCACCCTGCTGAGCTAGGGCTCCTGGCAGAATCTTGGACAGACTAAGTAATGTGGCTCTAGGACAGGGGCCATTTTTCCTCACACGCCAGACTGGTGCAGAGCCCTCCCTTCACACAGCCAAATCTGTGTGAAGGATCAATTTGGGCCTGACAAAATCTTCCAGCCTCACCCTGACGACTCCCAGAGATCCTGCCCCATCACAAAGGTCTGCTGGCACCTGGTGGGTGGCACCTAGCCTTGGTATACCCTGGGACATTTCCTGAGTTGCCTCCGCCCCAGCATTGACATTGAGTTTGAACCTGTATCAATCTGGTGAGCATCACTCACCTTACTTACCTGGTGACTCACTGAAAACCTACCTCATGCAACTCAAGTCTCACCAGAGGCTCTGTAACTGAGCCTATCAGGCAGCCAGCAAGCAGTGGCAGGCCAAGGCAGATCTCAGGGTGCCTTAGGACTTTTGCTGACTTGCCCCTGGTAGCAGTGCAGGTAAAAGCCAGTCTTGGTGCACAGTTTGGTCCTTACCACTCACACCCAGGCCCAGCAGAGGCAGCCACAAACTGTGGATGGCTTTATAGCTCCAAATAGGTTACTCAGGGCCAGTCACAGGCAGCATCTGACATTGGCCTGCACCTGAGTCCCTCCCAAGAAGCTCCAGAACCAACACACCCAGTGGCCAGCTTCAGATAACATCAAAGCAGGATCTAATTAGCTTTACAAGTGGCATATTCAAAGGGAGATCTCGGCAGGCACCAGACCCTGTTGAGGCAAATTCTGCTTTGTGTGGTCAGCACCTGCACAGCAGCTCATACACTGTGTTTGGGGTCGATCCTCACAGTCACCCAGCCTGAGAGTTGAGCCCACCCACAAATAGGCCAATAGCAAACAAGACTCAATTACAACAGGAAGGACTACATAATCCACACAGGGACATTCCTGGAGCACCCCACTCAAGTGATCAAGGGGACTGTACCACTGGGTCCCACAGGACACCTCCTAATAAGGCCACCCTACCAAGACTGGGAGGCATAGCAGTTTTACCTAATTCATAGAAACAAACACAAAGAGACAACCAAAAAGGGAAGACAAAGAAACATGCCCCAAATGAAAGAGTATGAGAAATCTCCAAAAAAACAAGCTAAATGAAAGAGGCAAGCAATTTATCAGATATAGAGTTCAAAAAAATGGTTATAAGGATGTTCAAGGAACTTAGTGAGAACTTCAACAAAGAGATAGCAAGCATTAAAAACTACATACAAACCATAAGAAAGAACCAGTCAGAAATTAAGAATACAATATGCACCCTATGCTCATGGCAGTGTCATTTACAATGGCCACGATTTGGAAGCAGCCCAAGTGCCTACCAGGAGATGATTATATAAAAAAGCTATGGTACATTTATACAACGGAATACTACTTGGCCGTAAAAAAAAAAAAAGAAGGAAGTCTTACTTTTCGAGACAGTATGGATGGACCTGGAGAGTATTATTCTAAGTGAAATAAGCCAGTCAAAGAAAGACAAATACCATATGATTTCACTTATATGTGGAATCCAATGAACAAAACTAACAAAACAGAAACAGACTCATGGATACAGAAAACAGGCTGACAGCTGTTAGAGGGGAGAGCGGTTAGTGGGCTGAGTGAAAAAGGTGAAGGGATTAAGCAAAAACAACAAGAAAAATTCATCCCTAACTGGTTTGGCTCAGTGGATAGAGTGTCGGCCTGCGGACTAAAGGGTCCCAGGTTCCATTCCGGTCAAGGGCATGTACCTTAGTTGCAGGCACATCCCCAGTATGGAGTGTGCAGGAGGCAGCTAATCGATGTTTCTCTCTCATCAATGTTTCTAACTCTCTATCCCTCTCCCTTCCTCTCTGTAAAAAAATCAATAAATATATATATTTTTAAAAAGATTACAGACCAGAATATATTAAAAAAAGAAAAAGAAAAGAAAAATTCATAGGCCCAGACAACAGTATGGTGATTACCATATGGGAAGGGGGTTGGGGGGAGGTAGAAGAGAATAAAGGAATAAATAGTGATGAAAGGAGACTTGACTTTGAATGGTGAACACATAATACAAAATACAGATAATGTATTATAGAATTGTATACCTGAAACCTATATTTTACTAACCAATGTCACCCCAATAAATTAAGTAAAATTTTTAAAATAAAAATAAATAGATATCCCAGCATGTAGTAATTCCTTCAACTTCTCAGCCTCCAGGAATGGCCACAGTGCTACCAATTCATGGGAAAAACACACTAGCAAGAAGTTACATGTGAAATGACCTATTGGATCCTTTAAGTTCTGTGACTGTGGTCTATCCCAGTGCCATGTCAGGGCTGCCATGACCAGATCTCCCCAGCCACAGGCTTTAATGACCCCTTCTCCCCCTCCCCCGACCCTGGGCTATGTTAATGCTGCCATCTGACTCCCCAGCTGCTGCCCTATCCTTGTTTCCAAATACTAAGTGCCCTTTAGTTTATAGCACTGCTGAGATGCTCTAGCACTTCACTTCTGGCTCCTGCCCTCTCAGGCAGCAGCCAAATGTTTAGGGTGGGAGAACCAACTAGAAGACCAAGTAATAAATAACCATATGAGATACACTCACTCCATGCTCCCAAACCCTAATTTAAGAGTAAAATCCCCATCCTGGCCCAGCTGGTGTGGCTCAGTGGTTGAGCATGAACCTATGAACCAGGAGGTCTCAGTTATATGCCGGGGTTGCAGGCTTGATCCCCAATGTGGGGCCTGCATGAGGCAGCTGATCAATGATTCTCTCTCATTATTGATGTTTCTATCTCTCTCTCCCTCTCTCCCTTCCTCTCTGAAATCAATAAAAAAATATATATTTTTAACATCCCTGTCCTGTTTAACCAGACTATAATATTTCTCTGTTTTGATAAATACACTAACAGAGTATGGCAAGTTTCTCAACATTGGCACTATTAGCATTTTGGTCCAGATAAGTTTTTGTTGGGAGTGCTGCCCTGTGCGGTGTAGAATGTGGATGCCCGTAGCAGCCACTCCCCAAAGGTCTCCAAACATTGCCAAATGTGTGGACTGAGAACTCCTGGGGCAGAGTAAGCAATACAATATGAAATCCAGACCTACAAAAAAAGCCAATGAATACATCACACCAAAGCTGATGGAATTTAACCTTAAAAATAGGCCAGCCCTAGCTGGTTTGGCTCCATGGATAGAGCGTCGGCTCACGGACTGAAGGATCCCGGATTTGACTCCAGTCAAGGGCATGTCCTTGATTGCAGATTCCCGGCCCTGGTCAGGGTGCATGCAGGAGGCAACCAATCAATGTGTCTCTATTACACTGATGTTTCTCTGTCTCTCCTCCTCCCTTCCACTCTCTCTAAAAAAACCAATGGAGCCCTAGCCGGTTTGGCTCAGTGGATAGAGTGTCAGCCTGCAGTCGCAGGTTCGATTCCAGTCAAGGGCACATGCCTGGGTTGCGGCCCGATCCCCAGTAGGGGGTGTGCAGGAGGCAGCTGATCAATGATTCTCTCTCATCATTGATGTTTCTATCTTTCTCTCTCCCTCTTCCTTCTTTTCTGAAATCAATATATATATAACAATTCAGTTTTATCAATGAAAACATATCTTGGGTGAGGATTAACTAAAAAAAAAAAAAATAGGCCAAATTGTTAGTAATTGGGGAATCCTGCAACTTTCTATAAACTTTATTTGAAATATTTTCTGAATGAAGATTTTAAAAAATACAAAAGGTAGAGATAGCTTGGGTTCAAGCTTGACTCTCTTTTTTTAAAGTCTTTATTGAGATATAATTCATACACCAGCTACTTACCCAGATAAAGGGTAAAAGTCAGTGTTCTTTAGTAAATTCACAGGGTTCTGCAACCATCACCACAATTTAGTTTTGGACATTTTCTTTCTCTCCCAAAGAAATCCTATACCTATTAGCAGTCACACAGGTTGCCCCCAAGCAACTACCAAACTACTTTGTCTTGAGATTTGCCTATTCTGGACATTTCGTACAAATATAATTGTATATGTAATGTGTGGTCTTTTGTGACTGGTTTCTTTTATTTAGAACTAGAGGCCCAGTGCATGAATTCGTGCACGGGTGGGGTCTGGCCAGCCCGGACCTGATTGGGGTGGATTGGGGTCAGGCCTGTTGGGAGGAGGAGACGGCGGGAGGTTAGCCAGCCAGCCTGCCTGGATTGGGGTCCAATCAGGGCTGGGCTGGCTGTGGGGGAGGGGCCGTGGGTGATTGGTCAGGAGCAGGGCCAGCCAGGGGGTAGGACCACGGGTGGTTGGCTGGCCGGCTCTGCCCCCAACTAGTGTGTGGGGCAGGGGCAGCCATGGGGAGGGGCCACGGGCAGTACCAACCGGCCCCCACCCCCATCGGGCCAGTTCGCTGGCCACAGTGGGCGTCATAGCAATCGGTCATTCCAGTCATTACAGCATTCCAGTCACTGGCTTTTTATATATATAGATAGATAGATATTTTCAGGTTCATTCATTTTGTGGTATGTATTGTTATTCCTTTTTATTGCTGAAAAAGTTTTTGGTGAATGTATAGTTTCATTTATCTTGGGTATATACCTAGTAATAGAATTACTGGGCCCTAACCGGTTTGGCTCAGTGGATAGAGCGTCGGCCTGCGGACTCAAGGGTCCCGGGTTCGATTCTGGTCAAGGGCATGTACCTTGATTGTGGGCACATCCCCAGTAGGGAGTGTGCAGGAGGCAGCTGATCGATGTTTCTCTCTCATCAATGTTTCTAACTTTCTATCCCTCTCCCTTCCTCTCTGTAAAAAATCAATAAAATATATTTTAAAAAAAGAAAAGGTCCTAAAAGGATATTCATTATAAAAAAAAATAGAATTACTGGGTCCTATGGTAACTCTGTTTATGATTTTGAAGAACTGCCAAACTGTTTTTGAAAGCAACTGCACCATTTTATATTCCCACCAACAAAGTGTAAGGATTCCAATTTCTCTACATCCTCCTAACACTTGCTACTGTCTGGCTTTTATTGTAGCTTTCTTATTTCATTGTGGTTTTGATTTGCATTTCCCTAATGATTTGTGATGTTAAGCATCTTTCCATGTGTTTATTAGCTATCTGTATGTCTTATTTGGACAAATTTCTACTCCAATCCTTTCCAATTTTTAAAATCAGATCTATTTTTAAAAATGTTTTTATTGATTTGAGAGAGAGAGGAAGGGAGAGGGAGGGAGGGAGGGAAGAAGGGAGAGAGAAAGAGAGAAAGAAACATCAATGTGAGAGAGAAACATTGATTGGCTGCCTCCCACATGCACTACCAGGGATGGACCTGAAACTAGGGCATGCGCCCAACCCAGAATCCAACCGGCAACTCTTCAGTGCACGAGATGACACTCAACCAACTGAGCCATACTGGCCAGGTCCTTTTTTAAAATTAAGCTTTTAATTGTTAGGTAATTGTAGCTTTACATATAGATGTAAGAAATAATATAGAGAACATCTATGTATCCTTTACTCAGTATTCCCCATGGTAACATCTTGCAAAACTATAGTACAATATCACAACCTGGATACTGATATTGAGACAGAGAAGATACAGATATTTTCCATCACCACAAGGATCCCTCCAGTGCCCTTTTATAGCCACACCTACTTCCCCCCACACACACCCTTAGTTACCCCTGCTAACCAGTAATCTGTTCTTCACTTCTGCAATTTTGTCATTTCAAGATTATATGAATGAAATGATACAGTATATAACCTTTTGGGATTGGTTTTCCCCCACTCAGCATAATTCTCTATATTCAGCCAGGTTGTTGGCATGATCAATAGTTTGTTTCTTTTTATTCCTAAAGAGTATTCCATCATATGGATGTACCAGTTTGTTTAAACATTCACCTATTGAAGGACATTTGGGTTGTTTCCAGTTTTGAGCTATTACAAATAAAGCTGCTATAAACATATGTGTTCAGGTTTTGATTTAAACATATGTCTTCATTGCTCTTGGATAAATGCCCAGGATTGCAATTGCTGGATTGTATGGTAGCTGTATGTTTAGGTTTTTAAGAAACTGCCAAACTGATTTCCAAAGTGGCTGTACCATTTTACATTCACTCCAGCAATGTGGGAGTGATTCGCTTTCTATGAATGAAGGCTGAGTAGAAGAAGGGAGACCTGGTCCTCCCTGCTACAGAGCCTTTGCAACTGAACACTGGCAGCCTGCCCCTCCTGGGGTTAAGCCATGATCCCAGACTGGGAGCTCTGGGAAGGAGCCCTATCTTCCAGAGATATAGTAGATTTTCTTGAATGAAGGACATTTGGGTTGTTTCCAGTTTGAGTGAATGTTTCTTCATTTGCAGTATGCCCTTAGGACAATTCCCAGAGAATTCCCAGTAAAAAATAATTTTCACTAAATTGTTTGCTGAGGAAGTCTGTTGAGCTCCTTACACTGCCATTCTAGAAGGAAATAAACTGGATTTCATTAAAATTACAAGCTTTGCCAAAACTGGTTTGGCTCAGTGGATAGAGCGTCGGCCTGCGGACTGAAGGGTCCCAGGTTCGATTCCGGTCAAGGGCATGTACCTGGGTTGCGGGCACATGCCCAGTAGGAGATGTGCAGGAGGCAGCTGATCGATGTTTCTCTCTCATCGATGTTTCTAACTCTCTATCACTCTCCCTTCCTCTCTGTAAAAAATCAATAAAATATATTTTAAAAAATAATAATAAAATAAAATAAAATAAAATTACAAGCTTCTGCTCCTTGAAAAGCACTGTTAAAAAAAATGAAAGACAAGCCACAGACTGCATGAAAATATTTTAAAAATACATCTGATAAAAGACTTGTATCCAAAATATTCAAATAACCCACAAAACTCAATAATAAGAAAACAAATAATCTATAAAGATATACACATGGCAAATAAGCATGTGGAAAGATGCTGAACACAAGTCATTATGGAAATGCAAATTAAAATCACAATGAGATGCCACTACACATACATTAAAATTACTATAATCAGAAAAACTGATAAGATCAAGTGTTGGTGAAAATGTAGAAGACTGGAACTCTCATATATTTCTGATGGGAATGGAAAATAGTATCACTACTTTGGAAAAGTGTCACAGTTTCTTATAGAATTAAATATGCCCTCCTCAATATCTACCCAAGAGAAGTGAAAATTTGTGTTCACACAAAATTCCATGTACAAATGTTTAATGTAGTTTTATTCATAATTGCTTAACACTGTAAACAACCCAAATGTACTTCCACTGATAAATGTAGTACAAATAAAATGTGGCACACCCACATAGTTGGATACCATACATCAATAAAAGGAACAAACCACTGATAAATGGAAAAACATAAATAAGCCCTGGCTGGTGTGGCTCCGTTGGTTGGGCATCATCCCTTGCACCAAAAGGTTGCCTGTTCAGATTCCTGGTCAGGGCACATGCCCAGGTTGTGGGCTTGATCTCCAGTAGGGGGAGTGCAGGAGGCAGCCCATAGATGTTTCTCTCGCTCCCTCTCCCTTTCTCTCTCTCTAAAAAAGCAATAAAAACCTTTAAAAAAAAAAAAGGATGAATATGTAATACTCTTTGTAATACTTTAAGCAATTAAAAAAAAAGGATGAATTTTAAATGCATTATGCTACATGCCATGGGTTCAATTATGCCCCCCTCCAAATAAAATCCTACCCCCTAACACCTCAAAATGTGACCTTATTTAGAAATAGGGTCATTGCTGATAAGGAAAGAGAACAGGCTCCATCCTTTATGAACACACGGTGCTCTAGGCACTGGATCACAGCATGGAATCAACTGCCTGATTCCAGGACTCCTAGCTGCATGTCCATGGGCTGCCACTAACCTCAGGTATAAAATGGAGATAATAATAACGTTTACTTAACGTGGTCATTGTATAAGATAAGAGAAATAGCTTAAGTGTCTGACACATTAAAAGCACTGCATAAATGTAATTTCACTATTAAAAAAAAAAGAAAGAAATGGGGTCGCTGCAGGTGTAATTAACTAAAATGAGGTCATACTGGAATAGGGCAGGCCCTTACTCCAATATGAGTGCCAGGATTGCTGGTGATGCCAGACGCTGAGATAAAGCCATGAACAGATTCTCCCCTAGAGCCATCCAGAGAGCATGGCACTTCTGACAACTTGATTTTGGACTTCCAGCATCCAGAACTGTGAGCTAATAAATTTCTGTTGTGTACGCCACCTAGTTTGTTACTTTATTATGACAACCCTAAGAAATTATTACACTAAATTAAAGAAGCTGGACTCAAAAAGCATTTATATGATATTCTGGAAAAGGCAAAACTATAGGGGTGGAGAACAGATCTGTGGTGCCAGGGGCTGGGGGTAGGATGAGGGGCTAACTACAAAGAGACACGGGAGAATTTTGAGGGTGATAGAAACATTCTAGATCTTGACTGTGATGAGAGGTACACAATTGTATATATTTGTCAATCATATATTACACTATGTAAATTTAAAAATTTTCAATTTTACTCTACGTAAGTTATATCTCAATAAACCTGACCCAGCCACCATCCAAAAAAACCATACACAAAAAGCACCTTGTACTAGTACAGTGACCATTTGTATACAAAGTGTCATCTATATACAATTCATATTAAACTTCTCCAATAGAACTCAAAATGTCTTCTGTAATTGCCTTTTATCTACCAGGATTCAATCAAGGATCCAGATGTACCAACAGGCAATTACTTCCTCTCTGGTGAAGCCCTGAAGGAGCTCGTGTGCTAGAGTGTCAACACCAGCTTCCCGGAGAGAGTGCTGTGTAAGCCGAGGCCTGATCAAGGCCGTGGAGATAAACAGAGGAAACAATGGGAGGTAAACAGCTAACTAGTTAGTGACTAGAATTAAATCTGTGTAGGTATTTAGCTTCAAGAAAACGAAGTATTCTTGCCAAAAATTTTGATCCTAATTAATCAAGACTCTAGTCCTAACTTCTGATTTACAGGAAATACTTAGGACAGAGGATTTTAAAGTCACATTGTCTTAAATTTTAGAACCCTAACCAGAGAAGTTCAGAATTTATAGTTAGACCAAATCAGTGGTCTTTGTCATTCAAAAAAAACCTGTGGCTCCTGGAAGAAAAGATGAACTGTTAAAGCCTTTTATTCCATTACTAGAGGCCCAGTGCACAAAATTCATGCACCGGGGCGGGGGGGGGGATGTCCCTCAGCCCAGCCTGCACCCTCTCCAATCTGGGATCCCTCTCACAATCCAGGACTGCTGGCTCCCAACCACTCACCTGCCTGCCAGCCTGATGCCCCCCTAACCACTCCCCTGCCAGCCTGATCGATGCCTAACTGTTCCCCTACCGGCCCGGTTGCCCCTAACAGCCCTCCCCTGCTGGCCCAGTCACCCCTAACTGCCCTCCCCTGCCAGTCTGGTTGCCCCTAACTGCCCTGCCCTGCAGGCCTGATCACCCACAACTGCCCTCCCATGCTGGTCATCTTGTGGCGGTCATCTTGTGTCCACATGGGGGCGACCATCTTGTGTGTTGGAGTGATGGTCAATTTGCATATTGCCTCTTTATTATATAGGATTAATTGAATTTATTGGGGTGACATTGGTTAATAATATATAGGTTTCAGGAGTACAGTTCTACAATACATCATCTGTATATTGTATTGTGTTCACCACCCAAAGTCAAGTCTCCTTCCATCACCATTTATCTACCCTTTACCCTCTTCTACCTCCCCCCACCCTCCTTTCCCTCTGGTCACACCATACTGCTGTCTGTGTCTATAAGGATTTTTTGGTTTTGTTTTGTTTTTCTTAATCTCTTCACCTTTTTCACCCAGTCCCCCAAACCTCCTTCCCTCTGACAGCTGTCAGTCTGTTTTCTGTATCTGTGAGTCTACTAGAGGCCCAGTGCATGAAATTCAAGCACAGGTGCAGTCCCTAGGCCTGGCCAGCAATCAAAGCACAAGCACTTGGTGTGGAAGGGCATGTCCCAGCTGACCTCTGGGCCCGGGCAGCACCTGGGCCCTCGGGCCCTCACACACCCCCCTCCACCTGAGTCACAGCACTCAAGTCCCCACGTGGAGATGCGGGCCAGGGCACAGTGTGGGCCTCTGGGCCGCCCTGTGGCGCTGCATGAAAGCTGGGTGGGCAGCTCACTCTCTCCCGGCCAGCCTCGCAGACCAGTTCCTGCGTGAACCCACGGGGAGCCCAAATGGCCCCTGTGGTCCTGGCAGCTGCAGCCTAGCTCACTCAGAAGAGACTGTGCAGGTGTGGGGCGGGCTCCTCATGGGCGCCTGGCACCTGAGTACGGGGGCTTCCCCGGCACGCAAGCCCTGGCATCCTGGGGGAGGGTAGGAGAGGGAGTGAGAGTGAGCTCGGTGGACACCCCGCATTCTCACCGCACCTCTGTCCCTGTCATCCCCACTCCCAGGTAGCCAGCGAGAGGTTGCAGCCCCCCCGCCAAGCGCCGTGGGAGGTTAGTTGCTGCCACCCACCCCCAGTTCCCCATCCCGGTCCAAGGCCAGGTCCTGATCAGGCGATCAGGACCTGCCGGCCGCTGGTCGCCACCTGCAGTCATTGGTCACCAATGTCTGCCATGTTCTGCACCGCCCCCTTGTGGTCAGCACACATCATAGCAAGTGGTCAAACGCCTGGTCGAGGGGACAATTTGCATACTAGGCTTTTATTATATATGATGATTTCTATTTTGTTATTTTGTTCATTAGATTCCACATATAAGTGAAATCATATGGTATTTGTCTTTCTCTGACTGGCTTATTTCACTTAGCATAATACTCTCCAGGTCCATCCACACCATCACAAAAGATAAGATTTCCTTATTTTTTACAGCCGAGTAGTATTCCATTGTGTAAATGTACTATAGCTTTTTTATACACTCATCTACCAATGGGCACTTGGGCTGCTTCCAAATCTTGGCTATTGTAAATAACTCTGCAATGAACATATGAGTGCATAGTTTGTTGGGTTTTTTTATTGAATAGGAAGGGCTGGTGTATGTATTCTCTTAAAAAAAAAAAATCCAGTGACCTAAGTAATCCCAACAGAAGTGAGGATCAATAAGATGCTTGTGAAAAAAATGACAAATAGGCTGACTGAGCCAAAATACAATTTATTTTTTCCACAGTAATTACCTTGTTGTAGTATTACTGGTATGCACATGTGTGTTCAATGGACCCTACCACAATGTTAAACAACTACGTATCAAATTTTATGTATACAATGTGTGCTTTTCTTTCTCAGTCCCAGTCCTTGATGGATATGTTATATAGCAGGTGCTCAATAAAATTTGGGAATATTCCTCCAGTTTCATTCTCTAGAAAAGATTGAAAACTCCTTGATGGACAATGTTTCCAGACTACATGAAGGGCTCCTACAAATCAATAAGAAAAAGAAGAATAACACGAAAAGAAAAACAGGCAAAGGCTATGGACCCTTTCACAGAAGAGGGAATAAAAATAGCAGAGACAATGAAAAGTTGCTCAACCTCACTGATGATTGGGAAAATGCCAGGCAAAAGGAGATACCATTTTTGACTAATTACATTAGCAAAAAGGTATACTATCAAGATACTTTCATACACTGTTTGTGAAAAGTATACGTTGGCTGGGCTACCTTAGAGGGCTATTTGCCAATATCTATTTGCATCCTGAATTTAAAGGATTCTGGGCTCTGTGCTGGAGCCAGTTCATATCAGCTTTCAAGAGCCAGTTGTGTGTATCTTTTTTCAACTCCAAGTTTATTTTAGTAAGGTCACATTAGTAGTTTGAAATCAACCATGGTGAGGCTGATTTCACAATGGACATGGACAAATGCCACAAATCAGCCCCTACCCCCTTTTTTTGAAGACTGGTTATTAAACATTTATCATATCCTATAGGGTATTTGTCAGAGTCCAGAACCTAAAAAAGTACATAACTCAAGATAGAGCAATTCCTGTTTCCTAAGATATATTTGCACATGTATACAGGGAGGTGTGTGCAAGGATGTTCACTGCAGCATTGTTTGCAATGAGGAAAAACTGGAAACAACCTAAAAAATCCATTGATAGGGAATTAAAAACACACACACCTAAATTACGTGCCTGGAATACTATGCAGCAGTTGAAAGAAATGAAAAAAATTATGCACACACACTGATGGAAGGAAAAATTTCTTTACCTACTTAGGTGTGACTGGGAAAATAACTGACAATGGACAGATTAACAGGAAAATAAAAATATTACCCATGCAGGACCAACGTATAATAAGGTGGCAGGGGAAGGGAGGAAGATTGGGAAATCATAGGACGGAAGGTTCTGGTGATTCCCGCTTCCTCAGTTTTTGCAGAATGTCCCAGTGCTTCAGGTCAGTGTTCCCTGACTGAGACATGAGGGATGAGGGGAGTGAGTGCTAGCCACCGACTAGTAAAGCTCCATTCTTATCAGATGAGGGACATTCAGATGAGATTTCTTTTAGAATCTTCTATAGCTCAGATATTTCCACTCTGAAGTATTCTCTATGCCAGTTTGGTGGGCTGTTGGTCTCTGCAGTACTAATTTGGAAAAATCTCAAGACATATCGTTAAGGGGAAAAGCAATTTGCAGGACAATACAATAGGACTGTACATATGTTACAGGATTACCTAAAACAATACAGTAAATATGGGCATATATGCAAGTTGGTAAAAATCATTTAAAAATCTGGAAGGAGATACACTCAAAGTAATCACAGAGGCTACTGCTGGGGGAAAAGAGGCACAAACCAGGATAGACAGTATCCTATAAAATAAAAACTAATATGCTAAGTGTCCAGTTGTCTGTTCAACCAATCAAAGCATAATATGCTAATGATATGCTAAGGCTGCTCAGCTGCTCGCTATGACGTGCACTGATCACCAGGGGGCAGACGCTCCAACTGGTAGGTTAGCTTGCTGCTGGGATCTGGCCAATAAGGTCTGAGCGAGACAGGCCAAACATGCCCTGGAGCCCTCCTATGGTCCGTCCCAGGCTGGCCAACCTCCTGCATTCCTCCCCGGGATCTGGCTAAGGTCTGAGCGAGACAGGCCAAACATGCCCTGGAGCCCTCCTATGGTCCGTCCCAGGCTGGCCAACCTCCTGCATTCCTCCCCAGCCCCAATCGTGCACCAGTGGGGTCCCTCAGCCTGGCCTGCACCCTCTTGCGCTCTGGGACCCCTCAGGGGATATCAGAGAACCAGTTTCGGCCCAATCCCGCAGGCTAGGCCGAGGGACCCCATTAGTGCATGAATTCGTGCACCGGGCCTCTAGTTAGTGATAAGGGACTTTAGCCTTAATTGTAAGGTTTAAATGCTTCTCAAGGACAATGTATCCATGTATTATTTGTGTCAAGTTAAAAACAAACCAAAACAACCTCTTGAAGACAGAAATGTCCATAAGCTTCCACCCAAAATGCTCCTAGAATGGTAGGCACCCTCTTACTCTGGGCCTCCGAGGCAGCCCCACACCTCTCTCAAGACACTCTGAAACCTTTATGGGATATCAGGCCTGATTAAAACCCTTAATGGCCCCAGAAAAGCACTGAAAAGATAAAGATTCTCCTTCTTTATCTGCATTTAAATTCAAAATAAAAAATACTATGAAAGTAAAAAAAAAATCCTACAAAGTTCTGATTTTTTCCTATGACTGTGGTGATATTTTTGATATTTGAACATTTTTAAATCTCTCAAAAATGCTGGCTTAGCTAAAAGCATGTGCTTAATTTTAATTAACTGGGTATTTTAGCACCTGGCAATACAAGAATGAAAAATGGAACAAGTCATCAGCAATCTTCACAGTCCTTCTCCAAAACAAGGATAAGATAAAAGAATGAAAGGCAAGGACAAGAATTTAATCACTACTTGTCTCATCAAACCAGCTCCTTAACAAGCCATGCACACAGTTAATTGGCTAAACATCCAGGTGCAAAACTAGGTGTGGCCTTTGATCTACAAAGAATGGCTCCATGGTTACTCAGCAACCACCTCTCTCCCAGAGCTCTTGCAAGACAACAGGGACTTGCTGGGTCTCGCCCCTCTGGCAATGATTTGAGGGCTGCTTGCCCACGGGGACTGCAAGTTGATTCTTCCAGAGTCAGGTCCCCAGTGAGGAGATTTCTCCAGCTCTTTAGGGACCTTCAGAATCAAATTCCCTTAGCTTTTCAATAACTGCTCCCTATGTGAAAGGGGAGAGGGAAAGGAACTGTTTGTTAAACTGTTGCATTATTCTTGCCCATTTATTAAAATTACAAGCATAAGCTTTGATGAAGAGAAGGATCAGCTTTTACCACCTGTCTCAGCAAGGGAAGTGGGCGGGTCTGTTAAATCTCCTACTAGATGCTCCGGGACCCAGATTATCTGGTTATTTATTACTTACTGGTTTTACTTTACTTCTTCCTGATAGTGGGGGAAAATATTTTTCTCTAAACTCCCTATGTACCATATTGAAGTGGGGGTACACTATCCATCAAATGGCTACATCTATGGTTTAATGGATCATACAGTAACTTCCGGAGTGACTTGTTTTCTTCAAGCTCAGAAGGGATCTGGGAAAAGGCATTTCCTTGGTCTATGAGGTCCGAAGTCAGGTGTTCCCTCTATGCCCAAAGGATTTGGCACCTTACTTCTAGCCCTGACCCTGGCCAGCCAATCCAGGTCAGACTGGGACCCCAGAGAAGACTGAATGTTACATGGCCCACCTGCTTGCCTGTGCCATTCTTTGGCTGATAAGATACTGGTTGCTAGCTAATATAAACCCTTTAGGCAAAGTTTAGTTGTGTGTCGAGTAATAACCCTTTAAGTCTTCCATGCTGAACTCTGTTTTGAGGAAAAGTAGGAGGGAATTTTTTTTTTTTAAGAGTTCTTATTCCTTTCTGCAAACTGCTTGGAGCATGTGAGCATGAATTGGAGGATGTGAGCATGAATTTCATGAGCTAATAAGACAGACTATGCTCACTCTCTCTTCCCTTTCCAGACTCTAGCCCCTGGGGATTCTCTTCAGGAGGCAGGTAAGCGACCCTAGAAAGAACAGCAAACCTCACCTTCCTTCCCAGTCAAGCCAGAACGGACTCCCAGCTCTGCCAGGGGAGCTACAGAAACTTTCTGGCCTCAACTCTCCAGGGAAGGAGGGAGCACTGGGGTTTGTTCAGTTGCACAGTTCCACGTCCATTAGCAGTCATAGGTTCTCTTACTCCAGCTATGTTTAGCTTTGTTTGATTGTCTTCCATGGGAACACAACTTTTCCCAGCTCTCCGTTCCTAACAATTTATCACCAAGGACTTGAGCCCCAGATGATGAGCCAGATGTCATCTGGGTTTGTAAACATCCACCAAGAGAAAAGAGAGGCCCCTTCCATGAAGAAGGGTGACCCCACTCATTTCTGGAAATGTGTTCTTTTTCTACCTCCAGATCCAAAGACATACCCCTCTATCCTTCACAAGCTCATCTGATTTTAAAAGCTTTTGCTTAAAATACTGTAAAAATGATGTATGGTATCAGGTGGATACTAGAATTCTTTGGGGGGGAGGTCACTTCATAAGATATATAAATATCTAATCACTATGTTGTACATTTAAAACTAGTATATTTTGTCAATTATAATTGGAAAATAAATTCTTTGTAAAAACTGGAGGAGTGAAGAAGAAATAAGCTTTGACGTAAAACCTTTTCTGATGACTCCTGCCCCTCTGACCTTTGTCTATGCTGAAACTCTCACAGCAGTTGTAGCTTAAACCATTCCATTTAGCAATCTATTTGGCTAGTGACTTGTACTGCTCGTAAACTGCTTCATGGTTACTGGTTTCAGTTTCCTAAGAAGACAGCTCCTAACAGCAGTAATGATGACAATAGCAGCAGCCACAGCAAACATTTATAAATGGCTAACTCCTTGCAGATATTATTTCCCACACGCCAACTCATTTTATTTCCCCAGTATCCTACTGTGGTATGCACTACTGCATTATCACCTTATTTTTTTTATAACTGAAGAAGCTGAGGCACAAAGATGTTAAATAAGTTGCCCAAGGTTGCAAACTAGTAAATAAAGGAGCTAGGACTTAACCCAAGTTGAAGAGCCCTTGGGTCTTTAAAAGATGTCTTTTAGATTATCTCCTAAATCCTATTTACTCCGTCCGTAGTACCTGCCCTGTGAATTAGATTTATCATCCCTATTTTCAGATGAGAAAACTAAACTGAGGTCACACAGCCAGGGCCCTGTGGAGAGTTGTGATACAAATCTAAATCTGATGCTTCCTTTATCCCCCACTTACATGGAAACCATGATTTGATTAATACCCAACTCAATCATCATATGTCTCTGATGCTCACCTCATGCACAGTGATAGAGACATTTGCAATCAGGGGGAGGAGAAAGGATAAAGATGTATGAAATGAGCTCCCTACCCTCAAGGAGTTCACAGTCCTGGAGGAAACAGATGGCAGAGAGGAGGTACTTGCGCTGACAAGTTGTACCTGCTGTGATGGCAGCTGTGAAAGTTGAGCAGGCACAAAGGGATGAGGTCGGAGAATCCCTGGATTGGCGCGTAGGAAAGTGAACTTAGACGTTTTGTCAAGTTTTTAACTCAAGGTTTTGTGATAAAAAAGATTTTGTGATAGATTCTGTTGACCAGAAAATTCAACTAAGAGCACCCTGAGTATGTGGGTTCATTAGGTTTCTGCTATGAATAATAACATCCTCCAAATACATTATAAAGTGTTGCTAGCCCTAATTGGTTTGGCACAGTGGATAGCGCATCGGCCTGAGGACTAAAGGGTCCCAGGTTCGATTCCAGTCAAGGGCATGTACCTTGGTTGCGGGTACATCCCCAGTAGGGGGTGTGCAGGAGGCAGCTGATCAATGCTTCTCTCTCATCGATGTTTCTAACTCTCTATCCCTATCCTTCCTCTCTGTAAAAAATCAATAAAATATATTTTAAAAAATAAAAAATAAATAAAGTGTTGCTATTTCCTAGGTTGCCCCTGGTTCTATAAGGAGCAAGAAGAGGTGGTCACAGAATGCTGTCTGGGAATTCTAGAAACTCCTGACACAGTGAAAAATTCAGTGAGTGTGAGTGTGTGTGTGTGTGTGTGTGTGTGTGTGTTTTGGGGGGAAACAGAATCCAAGCTTTTACTGGATTCTTTAAGACATAAAGTGTCATACAAAAGTTAAGAACCACTAACATGATACTTTGAAGATATACCTGAACATATAACTATATAAATATATATGCACACACATACACATGTTTAAATACACATACACACACACACGTATTTCTGTATGCATAGAAAGTGTCTGGAAGGAAACATACCAAACTGTTAACAGCAACCGTTTGTTGTTATTTTTTAAGCAGAAGATAAGGGAGACTCATTTTTGCTCCATACTGTTCTGTACTGATTTAACAATTAAATAATTATTAATAATTTTAATGAGTATGTATTACCTTTATAATTAAAATGTAAAAAAATTTCTTATCTCTGTATTATAGCATTGTAGGTAGACCATGTGGAGAAAACCATAATAGTGAGGAAATAGCTGTTACAGACTTTACTAGAAACATTGTTACAATGAATTAATTGGTAAGAGTGATGCTATATTTAACAAGCTTGGGTCGTGGTTGTCCAGGTAAGATCATGATAAACTGCTGCCTACTTGGGTACTGTGGATGGCCAGGAAGCCCTGTATGACAGCAGAGTCATCTTGCACATGGCACCCAGAGATGGACAGTGAGGCCAAGGCCATCGGGAACAGCATCAGACTTTACTAAAAGCATCAGCAACCTCTGCACTGAGACAGGTTTACATGAATGCAGGTTGCAAGTCCCCCAAGGTCACATATGCATACAAAATCATCACTGTAGGAACTGCCATCATCTAAACACAATGAGCAAGGACACAGATATTTTTTACAAGCACGCATTATTCTTTTGGGGGATCTGGCAGGTAGAACATGGAGCTGGAAGACAGTACCCTGACGTCTCTTTCTGACCATGGCCTAGTGCAAGTCCTCTGCCCTGTCTGTCCAGATGTTTCTCCATTTTCACAAAACAATAAAATAGCTTCTACCAAAGCCTGAAAATCAATCATTCTGAGATCAGTGCCAAATCTTTATCATGGTTCTAAAAATATCCAGAATATGAATCATATGAAGTCCCCAAATTTATTTTTATTTTTAACATAAAAAGAGTATAATAACAGCATTAAAGATTTTAACTACTTTCACCTTTCAGTCTAAATTTCTTTTAAACTAACAGTTTAATCTCTTATTCTAGTTATGCTATCAAATCCTTATTATCCCCCTTTTCATTTCTCCCAGCCTGCATCCTGTGAATCAATAAAACTTTAAACCCAACACCAGTAGCAAACAAAACTAGCTGAGAACAGGTAAAAAAAAAAAAAGAAAGAAACAAAAGGCCTAATTATAGTCCTTGTTGAGTATATGATATAAATACCCATATTTTGCTACCTGCTTATGTATAAGTTTAGTATTTTATTCTGTTAGGATATGTAGTGAACTTGTAACTTATGTCACTTGGTACCATTATCTGACAAGAAGCAGGCATAGGCAGGTTCCTTTGTAACAAAGGCTAGCTCAGTCCAGCATAGAGTTGTGATGCTATAAGAGACAATTATGGCCAATCCCAGACAAGGGAGAATTCACTACACTTAGATAAAAATTGCTATTTCTCAAATTTTGAGGTAAAAACTATACACTTTGCAACTCGAATTAAGCTAATTATGTTCTATTTGGGTTTTCTCTTCTGCTGAATAATTCACCATCTAAAACATTTGAAAACCTTGATTAGAAAGTTGGACAGCTAAGAATCATAAGGTAGCAATTGTCCCACAAAGGCCCATCCTTCCAACATCCTGTTCTTTTAGGAAAACATCCACTCATTTCTGAGCTGATTCTAGAAGGCTTCCTTCTATATCCTTGTCCCTTTACTGGTCTAGATATTTATTGTGCACTTCCCCGCTCCCCCCGCCCCCCCCCAAAAAAATACTTTCTAACATTCTGTTTAACATTTATTTTCATTTAATTTCTATTTATATTCTGTATTCCAAAGTTTCACTCAGGTCTAAAAAAAGAACTTCAGTAACTAATAGCTAATGGCAGGTCTTTAGATTCCAGGTACTCAATGTCATTCTTGGCTTTTCATTTAGGGGCTGTTCATCCTTCTTGCATTTAGGGCAGAATAACTTAAACTAAATTTTAAAATGCTGTCATTCTTTTTGAATCATCATTGAAATAAGACCGGGGGAAGAGAGAATTATATAAAGGAAAGGGGAGGATAAAATGGTGGAATTTAAGCCTTCACTGATGAGTTGATAAGAACCACAGCTCCCAAGGAAAGCCAGCACTGAGGATCAGGCCAATCCTTTGCTTCTTATCAACGTGAAACTACTGAAGTCTGGAGTTTCTGTCTGACTTTTTTCTGAAAGCAACTCTTGGCTTTTGCCTGGACTGTTTCTAAACAGACAAGTAGTTAGAGTGCTTTTTGCTAAGCAAGGACAATTTCTACAAGGCCTAATTCAGGCTGAGGATTATTTTTACTTTGCCCCATATTTCCTGAACTCAAAATAAAGTGGTTTTAACCTAGGATTACAGAGGTAGGAAACTTGGTGGGGTCTGCTGGGACCCTTATGCCAGTTTTCTCCTTCCCTGGTCCTTTCCCCAGAGAGATGTCCTGGTTTAAGTATGTGTCCCTTGCAAAAATTTACAAAAACTAGTCCCAGAAAATACAAAAACAGATAATATCCAATTAGGCAAGAAGAGGAGTATTTTATTCTCATACTTTCTTAGAGGGAATATAAACTGATATAACCTTTCTGTAAAGAATCTGCCAGCATTTACTAAAGTCTTAAAAACAGTCTGCTCCACTTCCAGGAATTCATTCAGGGAACATCAACTCTTCTCCCAGTTCTAGCCTTCTTTCTATTATCTCTCTAGATTAGGATGATTAGTCATTTAACTGTTCTTAGTATGTTCTGTATTTTCACAATCTATAATAATAAAAGGGTAATATGCTAATTAGACCGGACGTCCTTCCAGAAGTCCTTCCAGATGACTTTCCAGATGAAGCTGGATGAAGCCAGACGAAGCCAGGGCTGCGAGGGCCAAGCCCCTTACATGAATTTCGTGCATCGGGCCTCTAGTAGACTAATAAACATATACGCCTTCAGTAATCAGAACTAAAACAATCACTGGTAAGTATAAAACATAGGCAAACACACCCTGTCCAAAGCCACTTGCATTAAAAAATGCTTAGTGTTAACCTCAACAACCAGTTTCTTTTATGATAATGATGGTGAACAACTCAGTGTATGTGAATAGTTTCCCCAACGACCTAGGTGTGGTTGGGGGACATAATAAAGAAGCCTATGCCCACCACTGTGGGTGCTGCTTTCATAGGAAGATCTACACAGAGCTCTCCCTGTGGGTCTGTGGACTGGTCCTTTAGGCTTCCACAAACTTTCATTGGAATGTAAGTTAATACTAATGTGGTAGCTACAGTTCTTCCTTCCAAAGACATCTGGAATCTCATTATCTAGTGAAATATTGTTGACCTTCATTTTATAGCAGGAGACATTATCTAATTCTTCTGGATCACATGATGGTAGCCCTGGGAACAGAGAGCAAGTTTTAATAGTTCGTTGGCCAAACCACATTACCCTACTATTTCAAGATGTTTTCTGAAGAGTCCACAGGGGCTACATTTAAAACCTTCTGGTTATTGTTTGCTAACTGCTGGGATGGTTTTAATCAGGGAGGAAGCCAGTATTTTCAGCATGGGTGTTGGGAAGAACTCCTAAAAAACGTCTCCAAATTGATTTAGGAGAAAATGCTTAACAGAAGAGGACTTATTCCTGCCCTGGAATAAACTCATTAGAACTGATATATGATGTAACCACAGACCAAGAGAACTACACTTTTTTTTTTTTAACACATTATATCCCAAAGGCAACTGAGTTCCTAAAGTTTATCAATATCAGGTTACAAAACCTGTTCAACAGGGACCATCGCTTTCATATACTGGTTGACAGCTTCCTCCTCTTAGAATGACCTTGGTGTTTTGTACAACTTCTCTACTAGGATCTAGTTTTTTTAAAGACATTTCCTTTCTTTTTTTTAAATATGTTTTTATTGATTTTAGAGAAAGAAGGGAGAGGGGATAAAAGCATCATCACCGAGAGAGGAACACTGATTGGCTGCCTCCTGCACGCCTCCTACTGGGGAATGAGCCCACAACCCGGGCATGTGTCCTGACTGGGAATCAAACCAGTGACCTCTTGGTACATGGGCCGATGCTCAACCACTGAGCCACATCGGCTGGGCTGAAGATATTTTCTTGAAGAGGTTTTAGTTGATGACTCAAGTAAAATGTTCTGAGGTAAAGAACCTCACATTACCTCCAGTGACATTTTTCTCTTCCCACAGTCCTGACTTGAGGGTGAAGGAGTCCCTTTGTGATAAGATCAGTTTATTTCTAGGTTCTAAAAAATCCCATGTTTCTCAGTAGCTCAGATCAAATCAGATCCCCCAGATTTGGGTAGAACTAATTCAAATACCTGAATCAGTTCCAGAAGCATCTCTGGTTTTATTATCAAGGGTCAGCAAATCTCTGGGCCTCAGCTCAAGATACACAGTATTTAGTCAGCCTTGTATTTGTTTGTATAAAATGTTTTCTAATTCTTGTATAATTTATCATGTATATATTCCTAAAATCTTACTCAGGAACAAACCACCATAATATGGGTTTCTAAAGTTGACCCCAGCCAACCTGAATCCAAGCCTCTGGGGATAGGGTTCTAGACACCTCCTTTTTTTAAAAAAATGCTGTTACAAGTGCCTCTACATGCTGAAGTATAAGAGCCTTTACAGTAGAACAACTATAAGAGTAAATGGAAAAAATAAGTCCCAGCAAGCAGAGGCAGGCAAATTTGAATTTGAGGATTTAATACTAATGGGTGAATAATATTAAAAAACAAAAACAAAAACAAAAAACAGGTCATGAACACCTTTGCTTCAACAAGTCCATTTTCAGCTAGGCTGGCTGCATCAGTGTGCTGATACTTTCTTCTGCCTCTGAGAGCTTCTTCAGAACTTGGTTGACCTTGGCCTCATCAAATTCCAAGCACAGAAATTCAGATTCCTGGAAAACATAAAAGGGTGTTTTAGCTACAAGAGACTCTCAAGATAGCCAAGGCTCTGGATCTGGTGTGACCCAACTCCAAAGGCCTGGGGCCCTTACCCAGCAAGCCTGGCTCAAGCCTCTATATCCCTAAATGATATTTTACCCAGCACAGCAAATCCAGCACAATGCCCTAAATCAAACTACTTTTCTGAGGTGTTTCATAAGTGGTAAAGAGGTATTTAAATGTCAGATGTTCTCATTAGGAGGTGTGTGAGAAGCTCTTCTCATCTGTCATCATACTTGATCCCTTAATAATTTTTAAGGTAAGTACTAAATATTGCTATTTTATAGATGACCCTGGGGCACAGAGAGGTTAACCTGCATCACAAAACCAGAAAAAGGCAGAATCAGATTGTGAACTCCAAAGTCCATGCTGTCTCCACAGCACCTGGAGTATAAAATAAAAGGAGGATTTGGATTGGCTGTGTTACCCTGGGACTAGGGCTAATTTGGATCTAGTGGTTGTACTAGAAATTGTGACAAGTGGTGACCAAGTTGCTTGGGAAACATCAATCAGATCATTGAAAGATAACCAGATCTTGAAACAGCTGTAAATATTTCTAGGGCTTTTCTACTTGTTGCAAGCTGGCTCTCCCCAGATTTCCCTCAAACACATTTCCTTTCATCACTGGTAGGATCAGTCAATCAACCCTAGATTAGGTAGACATCAAAAACAAAGGCCTCTGAAGTATGGTGACAGAAATTTCATGAGCACTAAACAAATCCTAGGTTTGCACTGTCTTGAGAGACAAGGGCAAATTATATATCCAAGAGTAACTATGTTCAAGACTCTTAAGAACAATAGTCATATAATTTTAAAGCAGTATGAATTATTAGAATCATATAATCCAACTGTCTTATTGTTTAGATAATGAAATCGAAGCCCCAGGCATATTAAATGACATGCCTATTGTCTGTCTCTCAGTTGATGGCAGAACCACAGATCAGTGATCTTCTCTACATTTTCCTCTATAAATACTATGGCATTTCCCAAAGTGGCAGGTAAAAGAAGACCACAGCCTCTTCAGAAGGAAGGAGTCATTCTGTCATCAGCTAGAAGAACCTTCAGCAGTTGATTTTGAAAAAGTACTTTCGCTGCTGCTAAGCTGCTGTGCTGAGTCTATACTGATGGCATTGAACAATCCCCCAGGAAAAATGAATGCAGAGGAAAATAAGGGGCCTCTCAGATGAAAGTCTCCCAAAGGAAGGGAAGGTAGCTTTCCCCGACAAAAGGGAACTTTCTCCTCAAACATGTATTTGAATAGGAGAGGGGTATAGGCTCATATGTGAGCTTAGAAACTACCAGGTTTTCATTTAGTTGAAAGCAAAAACCAATTTTTAAAAAAAGAAGGAAGCCCTAACGGTTTGGCTCAGTGGATAGAGCGTCGGCCTGCGGACTCAAGGGTCCCGGGTTTGATTCCGGTCAAGGGCATGTACCTTGGTTGCGGGCACATCCCCAGTAGGGGGTGTGCAGGAGGCAGCTGATTGATGTTTCTCTCTCATCAATGTTTCTAACTCTCTATCCCTCTCCCTTCCTCTCAGTAAAAAAAATCAATAAAATATATTAAAAAATAAAATAAAATAAAGAAGGAAGCCAGCTGTGTTTGAGCTTCAGGAGGAGCACATTTATAGCAAATTAAGCTGTTCAGCTGGCTACATTAAGAACAGGCCTCAGATTTGAAAGCCTCTTATTCTTCATTCAGTTTTACTGAGATCTTTAGTTGACTTTAAAACATTTTTTAACATCTGGCTTTTGAACCAATGGTCTAGAAACTAATAACTAGCAGAGTCTAACATACATATTTAGGAAACTGGCAGAAAAGATGATGTATTCCCTGTTTCACCTCAGAGAAAGTTCGTTACAATGATAAATCACCTGGTTTTCCATTTATGTGGGAAGAGATTATCAAGGACAATGATCATAGAGACAGGAAAATGTAAGCAAAGTTTATTAATAGCCAGGATCTTTTCTGATCAGGGTCATTAATTTGTTGTAGGTTTTAGTATTCACATTATTTTTTATTAACCCTCTTAAGTATTATTGAAACTCAGCCTATTTATTTTAATATATTTTTATTGATTTCAGAGAGGAAGGGAGAGGAAGAGAGAGAGAGAAACATCAGTGGTGAGAGAGAATCATTGATCAGCTGCCTCCTGCAAACCCCACACTGGGGATCGAATCCACAACCTGAGCATGTGCCCTGACAGGGAATCGAACCATGACCTCCTGGTTCATAGGTCAATACTCAACCAATGAGCCATGCTCAGTTTATTTTTAAAGGAAATCAAATACTGAAGAGAAACAGCAGGCTAGATAAAGAAAAGTCAAAAGTCAGTGTGGCTCGGTGGTTGAGTGTGAACCTATGAACCAAGAGGTCACAGTTTGATTCCCTGTAAGAGCACATGTCCGGGTTTCGGGCTCGATCCCCAGTGTAGTGTGTGCAGGAGGCAGCCGATCAATGATTCTCTCTCATCACTGTTGTTTCTATCTCTCTCTTCTCCTTTCCTCTCTGAAATCAATAAAAATACTTTTTAAAAATAGTAAAATAAATATTTTCTATCCTCTCCCAACCTTCACCTCTCACCCCTTGAAACAATGAACACTAAAGTCTTAGAAAGACATATAACCCTACATGACTCAAAGAAACAACTAACCTGAAATTGTATTATCAATGCCTAGCTTCATCTAGTTATGCTATCAATATCTTATCAGGAATTCAAGAGCCTTTAACCTGGGGCTTAACATATGGGTCTTTTTTCAAATTTCACATTTGACTGGAGTACCCTACCAAAAGTACATCAAATGCACTTGAAAAATATCTTTAGAAATGCAGGTAATGTTTATTAAGCCTGAGGCAGAAAGTACAAAGCAATCTGAAACACCTTTTTTTTTTCCAAAGTCCTCCACTCTGATCTGGACCTAACTGATCATAATAATGAGAGATAACAAGACTAAATTCTGGTATTTAAATATCTGAGTAAAGAGTTAGAATTGGCCCTGATCGGTTTGGCTCAGTGGATAGAGCGTCAGCCTGCGGACTGAAGGGTCCCAGGTTCGATTCCGGTCGGGGGCATGTACCTTGGTTGCGGGTGCATCCCCAGTGGGGGGTGTGCAGGAGGCAGCTGATCGATGTTTCTCTCTCATCAATGTTTCTAACTCTCTATCCCTCTCCCTTCCTCTCTGTGAAAGATCAATAAAATATATTTTAAAAAAAAGAGTTAGAATTGTTTCTTTTCAGTAGAGTTTAGATACAGCATGGGGTAAAGTCAGAAAGTGGTTAGCAGATGAATAAGCAAGCACATCATTAGTAAGACTATGTATTTTGTGATCATGGAGAATATGGCATTGTATTAAACACAAGGTTTTAAATAATTATTTTAAATTAGAAGAGAAAGCAAAGGCAAAATATTCAAATAGTCTCTCCAAGTGCAAAAACTATAAAATTCTAAGAGGCGATCCTTGAGAGGCCAACCTACCCAAACCAACAACAACAAAAATCAAGCTAGCTTTAATGACTTCCAGACAAGGACATTTCACAGGTTCCTAAGGAACTCCTTTCCCAGGTAACCACTCTAACATTCTAACAAGGAAACTCTTACTTGTGAAGCCTAAGTCTTTAATGTTTTAGCTGAAACTCATTTCCTATCAGGGTCAAAGAATATAACTGATTATTCATTTATCTATACTAATAAAAGGCCTGTGGCCGTGACTCCATAGCGCAGACCAACCAAAGACTGGTCACCAGGAGGCTGCGTGTGCAGCGAAGTGCCCGCAGGTGGGCAGGGCTGCATGCGAGGCACGGCGCATTTGGGTAGGTGGGGACTTGACTCTGGGTCCCACGTCCCGCCTAGCGCCGCGGGAGTCAGTCTGGGTCTCGCGCGATATCACACACTGGGCCTCTAGTCCTATCAAATAATAGAGAAACATTGTAATTAGCCGTACCTCCGCTACCCTTCCCATTGGCTAATAAGGGCGACATGCAAATTAACTGCCAACCAAGATGGTGGCCGGCAGCCAGGCAGCTTGAAGCGAACAGGAGGCTTGCTTGCTTCAGTGACGGAGGAAGCCAACGTTCCCCGCCTGCCGCTGCCGGCCTCTGAGCTTGCACTCTAAGAAACAATGTTACAAATATAGAAGCTAAACAAAACCCCAGAAACCTGCTTTCAGCCAGCCGGGCTTCAGCCAGCAGGACCGCAACATTGTTTCAATTATAGAACAAACGCAGATCCCTGCTTTCAGCCAGCCGGGATCTCAGAGCTGGAGTGAGCAGGACCGCAACAGTGTTACAATTATAGAACCCAAACAAACCAGATACCTGCTTTCAGCAGCCGAGGCCTCAGAGCTGGAGCCAAGCCTCAGAGCTAAAGCTGGCCCAGAATAAAAAAAGAAAAGAAAAAAAGGACAGGTTGGGAGCTTCAGTCACCCGCCAGCCTGAAAACGGCCCTCAGCCCCTCACCCAGACTGGCCAGGCACCCCAGTGGGGACCCCCACCCTGA
>NW_005371410.1:5084249-5100681 GCF_000412655.1 Myotis brandtii
TGCACCTAGGGATTGGGCCTGTCCTCTGCCACCCAGGAGCAGGCCTAAGCCAGCAAGTCGTTATCTCCCGAGGGGTCCCAGACTGCGAGAGGGCACAGGCCGGGCTGAGGGACCCCCCCTTCCCCCCCGAGTACACAAATTTTTGTGCACCGGGCCTCTAGTATAATAATAATTAAGCAAGTGTTTGGTTTTCCCCTTCTACACACTAAGTAACCTCTTTGTGTAGGATGTCCATTTAGATGACTTCTTTATCTGGGCCCATAAGCGTTCTTTGTTAAACAATACTATAGTGATAAAATGCTAAAAAAAAAAAAATAGAAAATAAAAAATGACTACAATTTATTAAATAGAATTATTGAGTAGAATTATTCAGAATAAATTCAACATAAAACAAAATAGAAATCCTATAACCTATGCTCTATACCCTTATTATTTTCCATGCAAAATTTTCACAAAGCTTTATTCCCAATTTATTGGCCATATTTAGCATTATAATACAACTTTGGCAATTCTAACATGCTGTAGTTTCCTTAAAATTCTAAAGTTGGGGGATGGAGGGTGAGAGTGAAAACAGGTGCCTGAGGATCCTGCTAAACTGATACTGACTCAGGTAGACCAGACTTCATAAGGCTTATTCCTAGTTTTTCTTTTGTTACTGGGAACATGGCTCTCGGTTCTTGGGTTCAACAAAGAAAGAATTCAGAGCCAAGAACTCTAGTGTATGAAGTTTATTTAGCAAGCAAAGCAAAAGCACACTTGAAGAGAAGAAAAGAGTGGGCTGCTCAGAAAGCTGCCTTGGCCTTTTAGAAAGAAAGTCAGAGGCAGAAAAAGTGATCCAGATGGTCTGTGTGACTCAGGGAACAAGTTACAGTGGCAAAAGAAGGGCCCTTGGAGCTTAGGAGAAAGAAAGCAAAGACCCACACCTGAAAGAAGGGGCAGGGAGTAGAGAGGTTTAGACACAGGTGTTCAAGAGATGAGGGAGGGAGTGAGAGAGAGAGAGAGAGAGAGAGAGAGAGAGAGAGAGAGAAAGAGAAAGAGAGAGAGGCAGGAATTTTAGGGAGATCTCAGGGGAGGATCTCAATAGGATATTCATCAGCTTATCAGGTATGTCTTTAATATGATGATACATCAAAATGAACATATAGGATCAGGGCCACAGTCTCTACTGATTGATTGGCGCTAGGGTAGGGGTCATTAGTCATTGCATCCAATCCTGATGTCAGCCATAGGCATTGCTTCATCTGATTTTGCTGCTTTTCTAGGCCTGGAGCTGAGACAAAACTGAGGACTAGATGTTATCTCTAGTATGACCAAAATTCTGTCTCTGTGGTTTACAGACCCAAAGCTTTGTTCCTAAGATTATCTGATGCTGATCAGAACCTCATGGTCCTGAGGACTTAATGCTTAAGGGAGTGGTTGAGCAAGGGAGAAGGAGGCAGGTGAGTCAGCTGTAAGGCTGGGCCAGTCTGAATCAGCTATCTGTCTCAGTTTCCCCATTCCACTTCCCAAGGAATTTTCCTAGCTGCTTACTATCCTGCCTGTTTTATTTATTGATAGACTCTTGGCTGAGAAAAACTTTAGCACAAGGCCTATCCCCCTGTTTGGGCTGTCACTTCATAAACCTAAATTAACCCTCTGCCACTGCAGCTCTGCCACTCTGTCTTCTGTGTTTAACAACTGGAGAGAGAAAAAGAACATGCAGCAAAGGTCAAACAAAACTGGCAATGGCTTCCCAAACATCAATTATATAACAAATAAGATACCTAATAGCTTTGAACATTGCCCACCAGAGACATTCCAAACATCTTCATAAGTAAACCTGTGCTCACCACTCATATTTCCTGTGGCTTTCTCAGAATTATCATTGATACTGTTCCCTGACTCCTTCAGGAGACCTCAAAACAGCTTCTCTGTGGCAGAGGATCTTCCAAGTTCCTTCCTAAGGAACGATTTGCCCAAAATTAAAATTTTATAGTTCCCTGAAAACTGTGCTGATTACTCTCCACTTGTCCTTTCATATCTATTCTCCACCCTTCTCTGCTTTGTTCTATTCCCCTTGAAGCTGTTCTCTAAGATTGTGTCACCCTCTTGTTTTCTGGCTTATAGTTGGGTTCAGGCAAGAAGAGAGAGAGGTCAGGATATTTACGCCCCAACCCCCAACTCCTTCTCCCGTACCATTTCCAATATTTGCTATGTGGGGGTAGTGTTTCTTCATTTCTCACTTTACTTTCTGGCAACAATCACTACTTCAACAATAGCAGTAACAACTGTGGAAGATGAGATTTCATTGAAACATTTGCATCAAAGATCTTGATACCAAAAACATGGTCTCATCTCTAAGGATAACCTGTTCTTATATACTATATCTAGAACAATGGATAGGTTAGCTGTAGTTTAAAACAATACTTCAGCCAAAACCGGTTTGGCTCAGTGGATAGAGCGTCGGCCTACGGACTGAAAGGTCCCAGGTTCGATTCCGGTCAAGGGCATGTACCTGGGTTGCGGGCACATCCCCAGTGGGAGATGTGCAGGAGGCGGCTGATCGATGTTTCTCTCTCATCGATGTTTCTAACTCTCTATCTCTCTCCCTTCCTCTCTGTAAAAAATCAATAAAATATATTTACAAAAAAACAAACAAACAAAAAAACAAACAATACTTCATCTAACTGGTTTGACTCAGTAGTTGAGCATCAACTTATGAATCAGGAGGTCACAGTTCGATTCCAGTCAGGGCTTGATCCCCAGTGTGGGACATGCAGAAGGCAGCCGATCAATTATTCTCATCATTGACATTTCTATCTCTCTCTCCCTCCTTCTTCCTCTCTGAAATCAATAAAAAAAATTTTTAATTTAAAACAATATTTCAAAAAAGAAAACATGATTTATAATCTTTTTTAAAATTTTTCAACAAAAATTTTTAACAATACATATTATAACCAATGGTCCTTACTAGGCCATTTTTATCCTAAGGAAATCCTCATTTCAAATATAATAGCTGACAAGTCATACATCTACTGTGTAAAGTGCAGGGTAATCCAATTTTTTAACAGGGGAAAAAATGTACTGTAAATCACAAAGCAAATCATCCCACTGATGATTGAGCAAGTCAATTAAAAGGACTCACCCCAAAACTCAATAGGTGTCCATAATGTTCTAAGAACAATTGGGACTAAGAGAATTCACTCTAATAAATGAAAAGGCAATGCCCAGGCCCTAGATGGTTTGCTCAGTGGTTAGACTGCCGTCACTCAGACCGACGGGTCTTGGATTTGATTCGCAGTCAAGAGCACTTATCTCGGTTTCAGGCTTGATCCCCGGCCCTGGTGGGGGTGGAGGGGTGTGTGGGAGGCAGCCAATCGATATGTCTCTCTCACATCGATGTTTCTCTCTCTCTCCCCCCACCTCCTCCCTCCCTTCCACTCTCTCTAAACATCAATGGAAAAATATCTTCAGGTGAGGATTAAAAAAAAAGGACTTCTTATTCCAAATATTTCTTTTCCTTTAGTAACAAGGACTACTGTTCTCAACCTAGACATCTTTAAAACATAAATACTCTCAGGAGAAGTATTACAAAAAGTTATTAACACCTTTCTGTTACTTAAATCAGGAGACTTATTTTCTTCCAGGAAGAATGAACCCAAGTAGCCTGCCTTAAAATACCTGGTACTACCATAAGAGGTATAAGTGGGGCAAAAATATAAAAGAACTAGGAAAGTACCAAAGGCAAACCCTTTCCCTGACCCCATAACCCATATCAGATGCACAGATCCACAGGCGAAGTATATTAAGTAACTCAGATCCCTGACCCATACTCTCCATGCCTTTCAAATCACCTGATCAAAGAAATTGCCAGGCACCAGGAAAACCTAGGGAATCTTACAAAGGGAGCATTAGCAAGATAATTTCAATGAAAACCAAAGGTTGAATTTACACACACACACACAAACATACTCTTCTGCTGCTGTGCTTTCATTTTTATCTGCAGACTCAGGGCCTGTGAGCCAACAAGGCAATAAGATTAAAGAACACGGTCCACTCAAAGTTGTTTGAATTTCTAAGACAGAAAGTAAGAGTATGCCAAGAACAGGACCCCGAGATTCTTTTGGTTTAGATTTCTTAGCTGGAAAAAAAGCTAGAGCCATGACTTAGAAGAAAAATATACATGCCTGTACTGCCAATGTGTGGTTAAAAGGAATATGAATTTTGGCCCAAGCAACCCTGACTTGTTTCTGAAAGGGAGAAAATAGTTTGATTTTGCAAGAATGAGTGGTTCTTTTGTGGAATGAATGATGTGTTATGCCCAGATTTCAGGATCCCCAAGAACCCACATCAGGGAGCCAGCCAGTCCGATGCAAAAGCATAAGAGTCTTTATTCGAGCTAGCTCGGCTCCCCCTCCTTGCAGACACAGCGACAGGAAGCAGAGAGAGATAACTCTGTGTGGAGACAGGTTTTATAGGTGGGGGTTGGAGTAAGGGGAGGAGAAAGGACTGTGCTTTGCCAATTGGCCAGGAGCAAGTCGGTGTCTTGTTCCTGGGTGTGGCTAGCAGAGGCTTAGACTTCCGGGAAGAAGCTCCTTGCCAAGCACGTGGCCAAGGTAAGATAGAGGGCGTAGCCCTTACCCTGGGGCAAGATGGAGGGCGTAGCCCTCGCCCTTTCATGATGTACTGCTAAACCAAGACCATCACTATTCTTCTCTCCTCCCGCCCAAGATTTCAAAACAACCTGATATATACTCTGATCCCCATTACAGGCCAGTGGATAATGAAAGGTAGAGGACCATCAATCTTCATTTTAAAACTAGGAGAAAAAAAGAGAGAGAGAGAGAGAGACCCACAGATTAGTTCCAATTATGCAAAGACCAGAATTCCCAGCTCTTTGATTTAACCTACCACCTGCTAACTATTCACATCTGCCTCTGAATTTGGACAGTTTCAAACATAATTAGTGTAGTACATGTAACAGAGTAGAATGGCAACAAATTAAAAATGCCTGATTTTATGCTGATTTACATAAACACCAGGAGTTAAGCATTTACAAAGGTATTTAAAAACACCCTACGAAAGAAAAGAAATGGAGCCAAGTTATATAAACACAAAAAGCTCAACAATTGGCTGTTTCCTATGTTTTTCAAAACATTGTGCTCCAATTCATTTTCCAACTTTTTTGATTTTCAGCAGGGTTTAATGTTTAGCTATTAAGATTTCTGTATTTTGAAAAACTTTGGCTAAAAAAATATTTGGGTAGGAAACTATTTTTAGGTGCTCTGGTTGGATCCACAGGAAATCATACTAGCTTTTGGCTGAGTAGATCTAGTTTCCATGTGTAAATGGACAAAGAACCAGAGGAACAACTGCTAAACAGCTGAAAAGGCAAATCACACTGAAGGAGGGATAAATTTCACTTAAATCTTAGAGAAACCAAATGACAAAACTCTAGCGCTTTAAAAAAAAGTGTGTTGCTAATTTTCAAACTGGGGCCCCTCCTCATTCCTGATGAGGTATATTCCAGAGAAAACTCATTTGCAAACAACTTTGACAAGCAAACTAAAATATATTTGCATGACAGAAATAGAGAAAATGGGGAAAAAGCAAAACTCATCCAGAGTTCCTTGTTTAGGCAATACCATTGGTCAGGCAGGAACAAAGTATGCAATAGCACCCCCTTTCTAAGGGGTTCTTGATAATCTACAGATTAAGATGGAGGAAACATCTTAGCATATCCAATAAAAAGACAGGAGTGCAGCAATGAATGGTAAACTCCTTGGCAGAGGAGGAAGACAGAAGCAGTACTAATCAAACCAATTCTGGGATTGCAGATTTTCTCCAACAAGAGAGATCACCAACTTGCTCTGCCAACAGCACCATCTCTCAGTTCTCAGCTTTCTTGATGTGGTTTCTTTCAAGTCAATAATGACAGCATAATTAAGCAGAAATAGGTGTAGTGAGAAAGCAGCATTTCCCTTGGCCCTTCTCTGGAGGAAACAAATAGGTAAAGAGGGCAATGGTGGAAATGACCAAGGGTAGGACTTTCAAATTCAAAAAAACACTAATTTGGGGAAGGGGGGGTGATTTTTAATAATTTTTTTCTGAGGTTATGGGGAAAGCAGCCTAATTTTGTTGTGTTTCCAACAAATTTCGAATATAGTTACATTCTGAGGTAATACTAGGGGTTGGGACTTTAATATATGAATTTTCAAAGGACACAATTCAGTCCATACAACCCCCAATGCTTGGAGGATAGTCTGTCAAGCATTTGGTAAGTATTTGCAGATGATGATGATGATGATGATGATGATGATGACGACGACGACGATCTCACACATGATTCTAGGCTTGCTGTTCATATCATACAGAAAAGAATTTCTAATAGTCCAAAAACAAGAAAACAGACATATACAAAAACTATCTGAGGATTGCTCGGGTATGCCAGTCCAATTTGGCAGAAGACATATCACTGAACTTGATTTTGAAATGTCATTTAATCTATGGGGGCTATCAAAATAAAAGCTGCCAGGAAAAGGACTGGAAAATGGTTAAAAAAGAAATCTCTCATAACCCTCACTCTCAGAGCCTCTTATGCACCTTACTGCCATGCTATGTCCCAACATCCAGCCCTGAAGACTGACTCAAGGTCTGGCACACCATTTTGTGATAGAATATGGGAATGAGGGAAGGAGAAAGAATTTGTAGTTATTGCATGAAGTTAGTCACTAGCCTCTCTAGCTCAAATAACTTACAATAAACTTCTAGGGGAGGCAGAAGAGAGTAGATTGCATCTTTACTATATGGGATTGAATTCCAGTATCACTTAAGTTGCTGAGCCTTTGTTCACATTCAATACTCATCCCTCACATTAATCCCGTGCTTCATAGTTAAAGCACTCACATGCATGACCTCGCTTGATCCTTAGAACAGCTCTGTGAACTAGAAAGAGTCCAAGTCAGGGATAAGTTCCTTTAAACAACTGTAAAAGTGACAGCCCTTTTCAATTTGACCTAAGGCAGATCTTTTTAGCTATATTTGGCAAAAAGACTGTCAGATAATGCAATGGATTTTTATATACTGCTGATCCAATTTATATAGGAAAAGAGCCCACAAAATCTAGAAACTAGAGATTAAAAGTTCAGGCATTTGCAAAAGATGGAGCAGGTAGTCAGGTCCTAACTGAAGAAGAAATAGACTTTCTTATTTTGGCCTCCATTTAGTCAATAGAATTTGGAAGCAGTGGAGGGAATAGAAAAGTTTGAAGGGGATGCAAGGATCATCTCTAGACCCTGGGGGAAAATGACATGCCACAATTTTTAAAAAGTCAGTCTGGAAGACAGGAGAAGGAGAGATTGTGGGAAAAGTGTGACAAATCTGAAGGCATAAGCAAATTCAGAGGAATATAGAAATTACAATAATGGTAGTATTAATAGCAATGATAACTAACAATGGCAAAGGTTTATTGAACACATTAAAGATGCCAAGCATTACTCTAAGTACTTTACATGCATCACTTCATGTTGGTGAGGATAATTTTATCCCACTTTACAGATAACGAAAGTGAAGAAGGATGATCAACTTGTGTAAGGCCACACAGGTGGTAAGTGGCAGAGCCAGTTTTAAACCCAGGCTTGTCTCACTCCAGTTTGAGCCCTTACCCATTTCATAATCCTGATTCACAGTCATATGTAACATAAACATCATCATAGTCATGGAGTACCCACATGTGAAAGTTATTCTAGGATTCAGTTAACTTTAACAAGACTCAAAGAAAAGCTGAGTGCTGATAGTATGATTACCCCAAGTCAACCTAAAGTATCCTATATAAACATCTGGATAGGCAATAATTATACCCTGGTTGCATAGAAAGATTTTCAGCTTTAAGTGTAATGAGATGGCATCACAACTAAGTTAATATGTGCATGTGATCCAGGCAGAGAAGCATATCATAAAGAGACTAATTTCTTATTCTGAGGCAAGATAGACCTTTTATTCCTTCTCTCTTTCTGTGTGTTGGGGGGTAGGGAGAGAGAGAGATAGGGAGGATTCAGTTATATATATATAATTTCCCCATCACCAGGAGAGGTGGAGGCAAACTTTCCCTTTGTTGTTCTACAGACTAATGTGTGGAACTCCCTGAACGAGACTCTTCTCCCATTAACCCACATCATAGTCGCAGAACCAAAATACTTTGCTTAAACTGGGGATTCTTTCCATTAATAATCAGAAGGAATTCCTAATTCTACCTTGTTATCTAACCCAAGAACACCAAATTATTCAACTTGAGAAAAATCACATCAGCATTCATAAGAACTTTTGGGATACAAAAAAGATAAATACATTAAATTGTGAGTTTAAATCTTTACAGCCCACATCTATTCTCTGACCAAGCCAAGTGTAAACAGGAATAGGTGGAGTAAAGGGAAAGAAAGCTCTTGATAATGCCCAAAATAGCAAAGTTACTTTACAAGCTAGTTACTTTATAGAATGCCAATTTGGGTTTGTCTGATGTTTCCTCATGATTAGATTCTATGTGTGTGCACATGCCTAATCTATTCACTAGTTCCTATCCCCCCCAGTGATTAGTGAACACGGGCTTTGAAATCATACAAACTTAAATTCAAATCTAAATAAAAACTCTACCACTTTTGAGCTGTGAGACTGTCTAGGTTTTAGTTTCCTCATTTGTGAAATAGTGATTTAACTGGTAAGGTTGCTGAGAAGATTTAATGAATGAGATAATGTATCTAAAGCAACTTAATGCAGTTTTTTGGGAGTGGGTAAAAATGTATTTTACACCTTCCTGATTTAACCACAGTATCTCATACCAGCAACATTAAAATATTAGTTGGTTAAGCAGCATCTCTATTTACTTTCTCAAAGGGAAAAATAAATATTTCATTCTGCCTATAGCAATCCAATCTGGCTGAAGTCCTTATTGCCAATCAGAAACTGCCTCCAGGTATCCTGCAGCTGCATGGACTAGCCCAAGAAGAACACAGCCACTGGCGAGCGAAAGAATACCAGAGGTGCTACAGTGAGCACGTTCCTTCCTGCAGAGCTCTCGCAGAGACACTGGCCAGTGCAGTGGGTGGAAGAGTATGACAAAGGTACCAAACACAAAGAAGACTCCAAACTACAGCCACCAGGAATGTGAACGTGCCCAGGCAACATGGCTTAGTGGTTGAGCATCAACCTATGAATCAGAAGGTCACAGTTCAATTCTTGGTCAGGGCACATGCCTGGGTTATGGGTTCAATCCCCAACGGGGGGCATGCAGGAGGCAGCCAATCAACGATTCTCTCATCATTGATGTTTCTCTCTCTCCCTCTCTCCCTTCCTCTCTGAAATCAATTAAAAAAAATTTTTTTTTAAAGAATGTGAATGTGTTTCAGGGACTGATGATGAGTATTCTAACTAAAAGCAGGGGCAGGATCTCAGGTGCAAGCCATCACTGTCAATCCTAAGAAAGAAGAGAATACCCAAATCAAGCAATTTTCTTATAGTCAAATTGAGAGATAAAATATTCAACAATAACACTGAAAAATCAGGAAGTCCATAGTTAAAATGCCATTCATACTTTATTTCCATAATTTCCTTGCCCATAGCAAGAAAACAAGGGAGTTGGTATGCAGAGCATTTCCAATCTATTGTTTCAATATGATAATATCCTCCTGTTGAAGAAAAAAAACATAGGCCCAAATGGTGTCACTCCTATAAAAGCCTATGATTTAACACCTGATTTAATTGCAGCTTCAACCTCTCCCAGAAATGTAATCTTAATCAACCAGTATAGAATTCTTGGGTCAAAAAACCAGTAAAGTTCTATATCCCATAAAAATAAGAGGCAATCTTCATAATGAAAGTCCTCCAAAATCTCTATCCCCAAACAAAAGATGTCTGCCAGAAAATAATCCTTTCTTTTCTTTTGTCAATAGCTCCCTAGCCCCATCCTTCTTCCCATAAAAATCTTCTATTTTGTACAACCCTCAGAGAGCCCTTCTAGTGGCCTGATGGGATGCTGCAGGATTCATGAATCACTTAATTAAAGTCAATTAACTCTTCAAATTTACTCAGCCGAATTTCATCTTTAAACATTCTCTACATTCTTTTAGAATACATCAATAAAATTATTCTATTTATGTTAAACCAATCCTCTATGTCAGAAATTAAAACAAACCCCTCCCTCCCTCCCCCCCAAAAAAGGCCTGGTCGGTTTGGCTCAGTGGATAGAGCGTTGGCCTGTGGATCAAAGGGTCCCAGGTTCAATTGCGGTCAGGGGCACATACCTTGGTTGCAGGCTCCTCAGGCCCTGGCCCTGGTCGGAGGCAACCAATCAATGTGTTTCTCTCACATCGATGTTTCTCTCTGTCTTTCCCTCTCTCTTCCACTCTCCCTAAAAATCAATGGAAAAATATCCTCGGGTGAGGATTAACAAAACAAACAATTTTTTTAAAAAAGGATTATATGAGCTGTACCAATTCTTCTAAATACAGAAGTACAAACTCACTTTTGAGATTTTGAGTCTAATTTCATCTGGGTCTTTTTATGTTATTATTATTTTTTAATATATTTTTATTGATTTCAGAGAGGAAGGGAGAAGGAGAGAGATAGAAACAACAATGATGAGAGAGAATCATTGATTGGCTGCCTCCTGCCATGGGCCCTTGACCAGAATCGAACCCAGGACCCTTGAGTCCACAGGCCAACGCTCTATCCATTGAGCCAAACCAGCTAGGGCTATTATTTCAAATATTCTATCACTTTTTCTGTTTCCCCCCCTCTATCAATTAGAATTTCAAATGAAAGTCAAATGCTCCCTTGGGGGTAATAAGTAAATAAAGAAAATAAAATGAAACAGAAAATTCCTGTGTCCCAAATTTCAAACTGTGAGGAGGGGTCTCTAGCAAAGCAAATGGAAAATTGTGTTCTCATAACTGTGCTGCAATTAAGGTTTACATCTGTAGTCTGAAAAAAAAGAAAATTCTAACGCATAGTCATTGTTACTGTCGTAACTAGCTAGCTAATACTAATAAGAAAGGAGCAAAGGAGAGCCCAGACGTTATAAGTATGGTCATCTAGGCAACTTCACCAGGAAGCTGCAATTTCACACTCCCTAGGGAACCATCGGTCTAGTCTCTGCAGATCACTGGGGGAAGGGGTCCAATTAAGGGGAAAATGGACACATGCACAGTGAAGCCAGGGTGACATAGGGAAGGTGCTTGCCTATCAGTCTAATCTGGGAAAAAGATAATTGTCTAGAGGGGGTGGAGCCACTGCAAGCACATGAAATCCTGAAAAATTCACTGGATAAGTTCCTAGTTAAAATCCCCAGAGTTCGACAAAAGTCTCTCTCTCTCTCTCTCCCTCTCTCTCTCTCTCCCTCCCTCTCTCTCTCTTCTCACTTTGCACTCCTGTTTCTCGCTTGCTCTGTGACCCACACTCACTGTGCACCTCCATAGTCTTGTGGCCCTAGAAGTCACATGCAATGGACTGCAGCTGGGAACACAAGCTAACATAGCCCAATGCTGGACTGGACTGGACCTTAATATGGAACAGAAACTCTGGGCAGTGACTTTAATCTTAGTTCTGCTGAAGACAAAATGGGACTTTTATTATGATGGGACAGAGGGAGATGGGATCTTGGAAGGGAAGGTCCTTAATGTCAACTCATCAATAAAGCTTTCCACAATACCTCATTCTACCATGGGGACCTCAGGAAATTTTTATTTCTGGGGCATCCCAAGAAGCCCACTTCCACCAGTAACAGGTGGGGATGCAGAGGACACCCCACTGGTAACATTTATTTCATCTTCCTCAATGAAGAGTAAAATACTATGATGTGAACATTAAGACTGAACATCCATTAATTCTGTCATTTTATACAGGGTAGAGGCCCTAAATCTGAGTTTTCCTCCAAGAAATACTTAGGTTGAAATGAACTGTTTTAGAAATGGGACTTACTAAGTGGAGGTTAAATCTAAATAGGTGAAAATGAAAATGTAGTATCCTGAACATCACTATTAGCCTCTGTTCCTTAGGACATAATGGCTCTATTGGGAATTTCCAGAAAGTCATACAATAATCCTCCTCATCCATGGGAGATACATTCAGGAACGCTCCCAGGGGAAGCCTGAAACCATAGATAGTAATTAGTCACAGTTAAGAGATTAATGACAATAACTAATAATAAAGTAGAACAATTACACAATATACTGTTGTGGGGAGGAAGAAACTTTTCTCTACCCTCCTCGGTTTCTCAGCTACTCTAATAATTAAATCTATATGAGACAGAATAGATTCGCAAGAGAGAATAACCAAATTTAATTACATATGTAAATATGGAAATCCCATATATAAGAGTTAAAGACGCCACATACAGGAAAGAGAAAATGAGGTATGTATGACATTCTGAGCTGAGGATGAGGTAAGGCACCTGAGGGCTTCACAGGAGAGGAAGGTCATTCAGAGGATGACCTGAAGATCAGATGTTCAGTAATTAGAAGTTTGCCCTGCCCGACTGGTGTGGCTCAGTGGTTGAGCATCGATCCATGAACCAAGAGGATCCTGATTCAATTCTTGGTCAGGGCACATGCCCAGGGTTGCGGGCTTGATCCTCAGTATGGGGTGTGCAGGAGGCAGCCAATCGATGTTTCTCTCTCATCGATGTTTCTATATCTCTATCACTCTCCCTTCTTCTCTAAAATCAATAAAAACATATTTTTTAAAAAGTTATTTCTGGTAATAACTCTTATTATGGGCAAGGCTCCCAATTTAAATATTTTACAGAGAGGTAAAAGTTTCTTTCGGGCCTGCAAAGCCTCTATTGCCTTCAGCTCAAAATGATCCACAGGCCAAAGTAGCACATCTTGGCGAGGTCCGTTCTGAACTCCTTTATTTTAATGCAAGTTATGTGAATGTGGTCTCTCTCTCTCTCTCTCTCTCTCTCTCATTCAAACTATCTTACTATACTGTACCCACCCTTATTGTTCCTTTGATGGTATGAGATAATAAAATACCTATGTGGTGAGATGAAATGAGGTGAATGACATAGGCATTGTGACGTAGCGTTAGGCTACTACTGACTTTCTGGCGATATGTCATGATGTTGTCAATGGGTGAATATCAGAAGCAGATGATGTGGATCAGGGGTCCTCAAACTATGGCCCACGGGCCACATGCAAATACAAATATTGTATTTGTTCCCGTTTTGTTTTTTTACTTCAAAATAAGATATGTGCAGTGTGCATAGGAATTTGTTCATAGTTTTTTTTTAAACTATAGTCCAGCCCTCCAACGGTCTGAGGGACAGTGAATTGGCCCCCTGTTTAAAAAGTGTGAGGACCCCTGATTGTGGATGGTTGGGGAAATTTAATATTTTAAGACTGAAGTTGACCTCAGGTAACTGAAATTACAGAAAGCAACACTGAGGATAAGAGAGGACTACTATACATACTTCTGTAAACATCTTTAATTTGGAAAGAAAAACACTTCTCTGCTCACTCCACTTACAACACTCACAAAATCTCAGTATTATGTTTCAAAGTTCAATATACTTAAAACATTTTGAAGGTTAGGGTTAGAAAGGAGTATGTAAATTCTGCCATTTTATACTCAGTTTCTCCCTTTATAGGACGATCAGGAAGTAAGTCCAATCCATCATTACCCATGGAAGCCAAAGCAGTATTATGATGGTAAAAGGTCATTGGTTTCAGAGTTAGACAATTTGGATATAGATTTGGCTCTATTATTATTAGCTGTGTGACCTTTGAAAAGTTGTTTAATGAGTCTTGGTTTCCAAATCTAGAAAATAGAAAAATAATACCTATCTAATAGGACTGATATAAAGACTAAATAAGGTAGCACATGTGGCAAGCACCTAGAATCATGTCTAGTGTGAAATAGACTCAATAAATGTTATCCTCTCTTTCTACTACTACACACATCCTGTCCCCTGACACTTTAAGAGTTTTACTAAACACTTAACTACTAGTTCTGTTTTCTTCAAAACAGGCACTTGGCTCTTAAAAGTGACTAATAAATAGTCATGTGAAAGACTCCTGGGGCCTGACATTGCCCATGAGAAACAAAAATGTTCTCATATTGGGGAATATCACCAACTGCTTCAAGCTATGACAAGCCCCAAACAGTAAATCAATTCCTGAATGTTTTTATAGTATTACATCTTGAGAGCTTCGTGCTTTTTCAATAGTCCTTTTCTCCTTTCAAGGATCAGGCATGCTATTTGCCCTCTTTCCCCTTCTGAATAGAGGTTTTTATGCAACAAGATGGATTTAAATATTAGGAATCAGAAAAGGCCAGGTTCAACCACGAAGAAACTGGCAGTCTCGGGACTAGGTAGTAAGCCTTTATTAACCTTTTAGCATCTAAATTTTTGTGCTTTCTGTTCATGCGAATAGTAGACTTGCTGATGTACTGATTCAAACATGTCTGTGTAATTCTCTCACCTGCCATTATCATGAAATTCTTAGCATACAGAAGAGTTCTCACTGAAGTCCAGAATCTCAAGACCCTAACTAGAATCTAATAAAGCAATGTTTCACTACCTTTCCCACTTCATGGTACAGACAGACTGTGAAACGTGGCACTTCTGAACTAAAGGCACTTGAAAGTATTGATTTTGAGAGAGAGAGAGAAAAAAACATTAATTTATTGTTCCACTTATTTATGCATTCATTGGTTAATTGCTGTATGTGCCCTGACCCAGGATCGAACCCAAAACCTTGGCATGTCAGGATGATGCTCCAACTGAGCTACCCAGCCAGGGCCTGGGACTTGAAAGTACTGATGGCTACAAAGGATTACAGTATAAGAAGCACTAAGAGATAAGGTACACAAAGATAAACTTATTTGACACCTGTCTTAGATTTTTTATCACACAAACATAATTGTCTCCACTCCAAGAAGCTCTGGGTCAATGTCTACACACTCCTTTACAGGGCTGACCACCCCGTCAGATCTAAAAGAGAAAGTGGATATTAGAAACGCAATCAGCGTTTGATTTGTGGCAGCATGTTCTCAAAGTGAGGATCATAAAACACTAAGTCAGTGAATTAGGCACCAAATACTTATTGAATGTCTTATACCAGGCAGTATAGTTCTAGATACTGAGAATTAAGCTGTAAACAAGATAGAGTATCTGCCCTTCGGGAGCTCACATTCTAATGGGGGGGTGTAGGGGAGAGACGATAAATTAAAACACTTTAATTTAGGCAATTTCAGTAGATCAATATTTTTTACCTATGTAGACATGTAGACCAAAATTTTTGACATAATGAGAAAACTACTACCAGGCAGTTTACTCAAGGAGGTCAAGAAGACTGAATAAATTATAGATAGAGGCTGACCCAGTTCCAAAATTAAATTCTCATTTTGTTGTCTCTCTGATATGGACTTAGCATCATTGCTTCTGTCCTTTGGTAACACATACAAAGCAAGATGAGATCATTCATAGGAAGGTGATGAAGACGTAAACAGTATAAAATTACAGAGCACAGACTAGAAATCTGAAGATCTAGGATCTACTTCCAATTCTTTCATTTAATATTCACATGAACTTGGGTAATTCACTTAAACTCCTAGAGCCTGACTTCCTTTTTTCTTTTCTTTTTCTTAATATGCATTTATTGATTTTTAGAGAGAGAGAAAGGGAAAGGAATAGTGACATAGCAACACTGATGACAAACATCAATCAGCAGCCTCCTGCACACTCCCTGCTGGGGATTAAGCCTGCAACCCAGGCATGTGCCCTGACCGGGAACTGAACCAGTGACCTCTTGGTTCATGGTCAAAACAACCACTGAGCTACACTGGCCAGGTGTGCCTGACTTTCTTCACCTGTTCTATCCCACTTTGTAGGATTTTTTTAGGAAAACCTTAAATGAGGCAATAAGACAACTTGAAAAAATTAAAACATTGGAAACAGACCAACCATATTGCCTAATCAAAGTGTATGAAGAGACAGAAATAACTATATTTAAAATCCAAATGAATTCCTTCTCTTGTATATTAGGTGTTTTGAAGCCTTTGCTTCCATTCTGTTGTTCAAAGGGCCCACCCTTTGGAGAAAATGGATCCTAAAAAGTGATGTAAGGAATCACATAGACCTTTTTAGTGATTACTCCCCACTGAGCCAAGATCAGAAAATTACTTTCTGAAAGGTATTTCATTTCTTGATATCCTATCCCATGATTAAATGTCCTTATGAGTTATTCTTGCTGATTACTATCAATTAGGAGGTAGGAAGCAAATATTAAGTCCCTTCTCTTAACTGTTAAGACACAGATTATCAAGAACCACAATGTAATACTCTCTTTTCTCCTTCAAAGACTATCCTTTCATTTTCCTTTGGTATCTCTATAGCCATCATCTTAAATTCAATTCTTTGGTATCTCTATAGCCATCATCTTAAATTCAATTGTCCATA
>NW_005371410.1:5100705-5104768 GCF_000412655.1 Myotis brandtii
AGAGAGGCAAAGCAGTCTGGGGCATATAGTAAGAGTGAGAAGTGGTGGGACTAAAGTGGTAAGCATAAGAATTATCCAAAAGAATCATCATTTCTCAGCTCTAGCCTATTATTTATAGAAAAATGGGCTATGTGTTGATAGATCTTTGCTATTTCAAAAGATTCCAGAAACCACATATTTCTATGACACTTCTGAAATTTTATTTACAAAATGCCCATAGTCACCCAGGGCAACTATAAATTCATAGTGCAGATTTCTTCTGTCAGTGAAAAGGTGAGTCATTTATTTTAAAAGTATTTATTGATGCTGATATATAACTTATCATTATTCTGATTTGAGGAAGTAAATATTAAGGGGGACCTTGCAAGCTAGACATAGGAGAGAGGACATTTCAAGTTAGGCATACATGTGCAAAGACATTGAGGTAGAAAAGAATGACTAGATCAGTTTGGCTGAAAAAAAGAATTCTTTTAGAGAAGGAATGGGACACAGATGAGGGAAAACTGTGAAAGACACTAAATTCTCGAGTAAAGAGTTAATGTTTTCATAATAATCTTTAAAAAATAGTCTACAAACCATGGAGAGTCATTATGAGGAGGGAGATATGCAATAAAAGGGTAATATGCAAATTGGTCATGACACCCTAACAGTCATGACCGTACATGCTAATTAGTCATGACCAGTATGCAAATTGACCACCACTCCAACACAGTAAGAGAGGGATATGCTAATTAACCCTGACATGCTAATTGGTCATGACCAGTATGCAAATTGACCATCACTCCAACACACAAGATGGCCGCCACAAGATGGCCTGCAGGAGATGGCAGTTGTGGGCGATCAGGCCAGCAGGGGAGGGCAGTTGGGGCAACTGGGCCTGCAGGGGAGGGCCATTTGGGGGGACTGGGCCTGCAGGGGAGGGCCATTGGGGGGGACCAGGCCTGCAGGGGAGGGCCATTTGGGGGACCAGGCCTGCAGGGGAGGGCAGTTGGGGGCGACCAAGCCTGCAGGGGAGGGCAGTTGGGGGCGACCAGGCCTGCAGGGGAAGGCAGTTGTGGGCGATAAGGCCAGCAGGGGAGGGCAGTTGTGGGTGACCAGGCCTGCAGGGGAGGGCAGTTGGGGGGGACCAGGCCTGGTAACAGTTAGGCGTTGATCAGGCTGGCAGGGGAGTGGTTAGGGGGTGATCAGGCTGGCAGGCAGAAGTGGTTAGGGGCAATCAGGCAGGCAGGCAGGCAGGCGAGCGGTTGGGAGCCAGCAGTCCTGATGGGATCGGGCCTAAACGGGCAGTCGGACATCCCTCGAGGGGTCCCAGATTGAAGAGGGTGCAGGCTGGGCTGAGGGAACCCCCCCGCCCAGTGCACGAATTTCGTGCCACCGGGCCTAAGTATTTCATATTCTGCTGAAAGTTATATGTTGCTGTTCTTCCCTTCCGCGTGCTCCCTCCTCCCTGCCAAAAATAGAGGATAAGGCTGAATGTTGACTCTCAAAACTTGAAGTTCTAAAAAATTCCCAAATGAATGCCAGTTTAACCAACCACACTGTAAGTCAACTTTGTTGGCGCTGATGGTCAGGCTTTCAAAGCAAAAATTAAATGATCTCCAAAGGGCTATTTCTTTCTGATCAATAAAGACATTTAGAATTTAAAACCCAGAAAAGGTTACTGGACAGTTTGGCACATTATCAGGTTCATCATCAGACAGAGCTCTCATCCAACTGCCTGTCAGCTAGCAAGAAGCTGGATGGAAGGCTGGCCTCATAAAAGTCTTCCATCAAGGGCACAAGCCCCAGAATACACCACTATCCATATTCACCAGGTAGAGACAAGCCACAGAGCCATTTCTGTTTTATTCTGCAACAAATGATTCCAGTCCAGTTGATATTCTCAGTAAAAGTCCTGGAAACAAATAGACAAGAGAATAAAGCTTATGACTTTCATCATAACCTGGGATATTAAAATACCAAATTAGATGGACTTTGTTCTTTTAGAGAAAATATCCCAGAAGCAGTGTTGGAAAAGGCCAAGCACACAGTTCTAAGGAACTTAGACTTTATTATGAATGCAATGAGGGAATCATTAAAGATTTTTGGCCAGATAAATGACATAATCAGAGCATATTTTTAGAAACACTAACTTGGTGGTAATATTCAGAATGGTTTGAAGAGGGGAGAAAGATCAAAAGTAGGGAGACCAATTTAAGCAAATGCATAGAGTTGAGAATGAGCACGGTAAGTCTGTACTTCTGGACCTCTTAGGGCCTAGGAAACCGTCAGGAACTGTTGTTACTCTTTCAGGCATGTATCTTTCTCTTATATATGCATAAACTATCTCACGCATGTTTACATCCCACACATGGTGCCTCTACTTCTACTTACTGGTTCTATTCTTTCCAGAAAACCTCTGCACTAAACAGATGGCCAATAATTATTAACCTACCACAAGCTCCATGTAACCTCTCAGCTACAGTGCTCATCATCATTTGGCAGCTCCCCTACATTAAAAAGTTGAAAGTCCTAAGAAGAGTCTATCTTACCCAAATTATTATCTCTGTCTTAGCTAAGACTGTCATACCAAACCATGTCACAAATACCTGTTTAGCCTATTGATGGGCTATCCTTGTTCAGAATTCCCTCTGATCTAATTAGCTGGGACCAGCAGGGAAAATAGCTTCTCTTAGGTTGATTGGCAGGACAGGGCAGACAATGACAGACTTTTGAAACATTTTATTTTTCATTTACAGTTGACATATAATATTATATTAGTAGTGACCAGATATTTATGTACCTTATGAAGTGATCACTCTGATAAGTCTGGTACCCATCTGAAACCACACATAGTTATTACAATATTATTGACTATATTCCCTATGCTGTAGTACTTTACATCCTTGTGACTATTTTTATAATTGGCAATTCATACTTCTCCCCACAATCTCCCCTTCTATCTGGCAACTATCAATTTGTTTTCTGTATCTATGAGTTTGTTACTGTTTTGTTTGTTCATTTGTTTTTTAGATTCCACATATAAATGAAATCATATGGTGTCTGTCTTTTTCTGTCTGACTTATTTCATTTAGCATAATACCCTTCTATGAGTATCCATGCTGTTGCAAATGATAAGATTTATTTTTAATGGCTGAGTAGTATTCCATTGTATACATATGTACCATATCTTCTTTATCCATTCATCTATTGATGGATACTTAAGTTGTTTCCATATCTTGGCTATTGTAAATAATGCTACAATGAATATAGGGGTGTATATATCTTTTCAAATTATTGTTTTTGGATTTTTGCAGATAAATACCCAGAAGTGGAATTGCTGGGTCATATAGTAGTTCTATTTTTAATTTTTTAAGGAATCTCCATACTTTTTTCCATAGTGGCCACACTAATTTACAATCCCACCAACAATGCATGAGGGTTCCCTGTTCTCTACATTCTCTCCAACACATGCTATTTGTTAATTTATTGATGATAGCCATTCTGACTGGTGTGAGATGATATCTCATTGTGGTTTTAATTTGTATTTCTCTGATGATTAGTGATGTTGAGCATCTTTTCATGTGTCTATTGGCCATCTGTAAGTCCTCTTGCTATTATAGCTCAGGAAGAGCAGAAAATAAGCTATCCTAGGTAAAGCACAGAGAACTTTTAAAGCCAAGTAGACATGATGGCTATTTAAGATAAGCAAACAGCCCAGCCAGTGTTGCTCAGTGGTTGAGCATCAATCTATGAATTAGGAAGTCACAGTTTGATTCCCAGTCAAGGCATATGCCTGGATTGCAGTCATAGATCCATCCTCAGTAGGGGGCATGCAGGAGGCAGCCAATCAATGATTTTTCTATCTCTCTCTCCTTCTCCCTTCCTCTCTTTTTAAAAAAAGATAAGCAAACACATAAGATTAATTGGTATCCAATGAAAACAAATTGTTCATTCTACTAAAAATGGTGTAAATGTGCACATGTGCACACCTTAATTCAAGCAAACCACCATATACAAAGACTTAGTTTCTTTTTTTTTAATTAAATCTTTATTGTTCAGATTATTACAGTTGTTCCTCTTT
>NW_005371410.1:5105612-5125635 GCF_000412655.1 Myotis brandtii
ATCGAGGGTCTCACTAAATTTATTGGCGGTTTCTAGAAAATTCTTGAAAAACCTTATAAGTGTGGTTTTGAACTCTATATCCAGTAGTTTGCTTTCCTCCATTTCTGTCATTTGTGACCTGTTTCTTTGTCTCCGCATTTTGGCTGCTTCCCTGTGTTGATAGAGTGGCTTTCTGTGCTAGGTGTCCTATAGGGCCCAGTGGCTCAGCCTCCCCAATTACCTGAGTTGGACACTCTTGTTGCACCCCTTTGTGGGCTTTGTGCACAGTCTTGTTGTAGTTAAGCCTTGATTGTAGTTGGTATCACTGGGAGGAATTGACCTCCAGGCCAATTGGCTGTGAGAATCAGCTGTGTCTATGGTGGGAGAACTTCTGTGCTGGAGACACCCTTCTGGGGCAAGACTTGCTTCAGTGGGGCTTTGGTGCTCACTGAGTCTGCCCCCTGAGTGTGTCCCTTATGGATCTGAGGAGTTGTAATCTGGATGGTCGCACTCTGACCACTGGGTATACTGGCACTTGAATCTCTAAGGAGGTGCTAATTTAGCCTCTACCTGAGGCTACCCAGCAGGAGCTATGGAGAGATCTGCAGATTCCTCTTCTTTGTTTGGGATTTGGAGGTGCCCAGATGAGGCCCAGCTGTGAAGCAATGCAAGTTGCTGTGGGGCGTTGCGCCTTCTTTTGGATATTCTGGATCTCTCTGACCCAGCTGCAGTTTGTTAGGTAATTTTAGATTGCAAAGGGCCAGGCCATTCATATGCAAAAGCCTCTGCGCACAGCTTGGGTGGGGCGGGGTCTCAGGGAATCAACAGGGTGGAGCAAACAGCAATGGCTGATCCTCAGCCCTGCCCTAAGAGGCCCCGGGTCTCAGTGTCCCTCGGTAATCACTGCAAGCACCTCTGAGAGAAAGCCGCCCTCGAGTTCCGCCTGCTGCCCGACAGTCCACATTCTCCCGGTATGATTCTGGGTCCCCAGAGACTCGCCTGGAACTGGAGTTCAGAGCAGTCAGGAGCTTGTGCCTCCCTCCCGATTGAAAAAGACAACCGCATCCTCAGTTGCCAGCCCTTTCCACGTGCGCCTCCGTACCTCTGCACTTTACTTCTGCACCTCCTCTGAGTCTCAGTGTGCTTTTCTCTTCCTTCTAGTTGTAGAATTTCCACTCAGCCAACCTTCCTGTGGTTCTGGATGAAGTTGTATTTTTGAAGTGGTTGTGCGAGGCAGCAATTTCAGGTGTTTACCTATGCCGCCATCTTGGTTTCCTTCATTGTCTTTTAAATATAATCCTCTAATGCTGAAAATGTATTAAAATTTAAAATATTTGATGTTCATATGATTTTTTCTAAGAACTTATATATTATTTAGCATGAATAACACATTTACTCCAAAAAATTCTATTTAAGTTTAATAAATTCTATTTAGGTTTAATATTTATAAATCACTGTGTAATCTAAAACCCAAAATACAAACCCCTAAACCAAATTACCATAGGCAAGGAAGATAACAGACAAGAATTTAAATAGAAATTTAAACTCAAAGCAAGTAATTTCACCCAGATTCTAACAATTATATAGAAATAGATATTTTGTGTTTTCTTCGCATTTTGTACAACTCTCATTCTACTACTATATTGTATATATTTGCCTTCTTTATATGACTGTTTCCTGAACCTAGAAGACAGACTATATTTGTTTATAGTTGTATCTCTAGTACCTAAAATTGTACCTGGAACATAGCAGGTACTTCTAAATGATGAATGAGTGGCTGGTAGGAAGGACATAGAATGGAACAAACTAAGGGATGTTTTGAATCCTGTAAGCCTGTATTAATGTCCCACAACAACTTCATAAAAAAAGAATACAGGTGGAATATATACAACTTTAAAATTTGTATTATTTAAGAATGATTTATTGTGGACAATAAATATTCCATTTCTACCTACATTGTTGATCTCAGAAAACATGAACATAGCAAGTTTTTCCTGAGCTGTTACCATCTATGAAACAAAATTATTCTTTCTAGTCATTATTTAGGGTTAGTATGAAGATGAATCAATTCTTAAAATTGCTCAATTGATCTGCTCAATGAATTATAGAATTCAAGTAAAAGTTGAAAGCAAAGTAAAAGTTAATGCAAAGTTATTAAGATATGACTGTGCTCTATATACAGTCTCAACCCACAACAAGCTCATGGTAGTACAGAAGAGATGTATATACACAATAAATGACAATTCAAAAGAAAAATGTCAAAGAGGAATCAAAACAGTTTAATCCTGGTATTGTGAATGTATACACAAGGGAGATTTTAAGTCCGACGGGAGGAATTAAAGAGATTCATGAAGGAAATGGTATCTGTTCAAGAATTTTTACAGGAAGAAATAGAGGAAGGGATATTTCACAGTAGAGAGAACAGCAAAAGTACAAAAGTAGTACAGAGATTGTATAACAATCTAGTCTAGTCTAATGGAAGGAGAGTTAGGATGAAATACAGTCAAGGTGATATTTTATAATAAGGCATTAGGACTTTCGGTAATGGAAGTCATTTGAGAGGAGATCAATGGTCAAGTGTGTATTTCAGGAAGCAGTATGAAAAACTAGAAAGGCAAAGTTTAGAGCCCAGTAGAATAGACCTGATTTAGGGCAATGGCCATGGAAATGAATTAATGAATGAATGAATGAATGAATGGGCACATAAAATACTGTAGACATACAGGCGTAGGCAACCAAATGGATTAGAGGTAAGGGAGAGAAAAATAATGACAATCACTGATATTTCCAGTCTGGGTTATAAGATGCCATTAACTGAAACAGGAAATGAGAAGAAGAAATATGATTGAAGTAAGAATAACACATTCATGTATAGTTATGTCTCTATTCAAAAATTAACAAAATTAATATGAACCTAAATTATCTTTGAATGCTAGCTATACTGTGTAGTCCTGGTGAACCTTTTTTTGTTGTTGTTGTTAATCATCATCCGAGGATATTTTTCCATTAATTTTTAGAGAGAGTGGTAGGGAGGGGGGGAGAGAGAGAGAGAGAGAGAGAAAGAGAGAGAGACATTGATGTGAGAGAGACACATCGATTGTTTGCCTTCCACATGCCCTGACCAGGACCAGTGATCAAGCCTGCAACCAACGTACGTGCCCTTGACTGGAATCAAACCCAGGACCCTTCAGACATGGCCAACACTCTATCCACTGAGCCAAACCAGCTAGGGCCTGGTGAACCTTTAATAACAAAATGTTATGCACACTAAGGACATTTAGGTGATAAATAATAAAAATAGTGTACACTGTTCTCTGTAAACTTGTAAATATTTTTTATAAGAGGGACCATTATCATTAATTATTAAGCACCCATCAGAAGTGGTAGGGAGGGGGAGAGAGAGAGAGAGAGAGAGAAAGAGAGAGAGACATTGATGTGAGAGAGACACATCGATTGTTTGCCTTCCACATGCCCTGACCAGGACCAGTGATCAAGCCTGCAACCAACGTACGTGCCCTTGACTGGAATCAAACCCAGGACCCTTCAGACATGGCCAACACTCTATCCACTGAGCCAAACCAGCTAGGGCCTGGTGAACCTTTAATAACAAAATGTTATGCACACTAAGGACATTTAGGTGATAAATAATAAAAATAGTGTACACTGTTCTCTGTAAACTTGTAAATATTTTTTATAAGAGGGACCATTATCATTAATTATTAAGCACCCATCAGAAATTTTTAGTTCAGCATAAAATGCAATAATCAGAACAGACTGAAATTACCATTTCATGTTTTTATCTTTGAACTAGAAAAAATGTCAAACTACATTATAATAATCCTTACAGTTCTAAAAAGAGCAATTGTGGACTTACAGTGATCTAGAAAGATTAAAAACCAGTTTTTAAAATTCATCTCTACTTTTGCTTTTAATTTATGTGAAGCAGCTCTCTAACCTTTTAAAGACCACAAACTACATTTATAAATTAGGATAATCATACTTGCCTGCTCACTTCATAGTCATTTGAGAATTATGAGATAATGTTCTTGTAGCTCTCTGAACCATATAGACAAAAGGCCTTAATTATCAATGATAAATGGAATTATTCTGATGTCATTTTTCCTACCTCAGGTTTACCTAAGTTTGTGATTGGAAGAGACTACAAAATTTAAGATAAAATACTTTAGATATAAATCCTGGCTTGTCTAATCTAGATGTAGGCCAGTTACAACTACAGAGCCTATGTAGACCATTTAAAAGAATACGAATAAGATAAAATGTGTATAAAAATAATGGTTACCAACTAAAGAATAGAAAACCATTTAGAAAACAACTAATGGTGGCATATTTTTACCTAACTACAAAAAAGGTCAAATAAGCCTTTTTGAAATGTCATAAAATTGAATATTTTAAAAAATAATTTTAACAGACCAGGTATTTAATTAGGTTCTTTATAAGAAATTTAGAACACCAGTTTATAGGAATAAATCCCATTTGCAAGAGCAACACAGAGCAGAGTATGAAAAGCTAGAAAGGCAAAGTTTAGAGCCCAGTAGAGCCCTGGAACTGAGGAACAGCTTTGATTTTTGGCAGAATTTTCAAGTCTGCAGCTTTCTGATCAACCTTGTACCGCACTGTAATCTTGTATTTTACTTTCTGTGTCAGAGATCTCACCCTCCTGGTGTCTGGGCTTGTACATACACAGCTTCTTCTTTTTAATTTAGAGAGAGGGAGGGGGAGATAGCGAAACATCGATTTGTTGTTTCATTTATCTATGCATTCGTTGGTTGATTCTTTTCTTTTTAATATTTATTTATTTATTATTTTTTTAGAGAGAGAGGAAGGGAGAAGGATAGAGAGAAAGAAACATCGATGAGAGAGGAAATCATCAATCGGCTGCCTCCTTTACGTATATGCCTGGGGAATAAGTCCACAAGTCAGGCATGTGCCTTGACCAGGAATTGAACCAGCGACCTCTTGGTTCCTGGGTTGACACTCAACCACTGAGCCACACCAGCCGGGCCATTGGTTGATTCTTGTATGTGCCTTGAATGGAAATCAAACCCACAATCTTGGTGTATCAGGATGACACTCTAACCAACTGAGCTACCTGGGCAGAAACTGGCTTGTTCTTCTTGAAGTAAGCATCAGTGAGATGTTTAAGGATTTTCACACCACTGGTATCAATTTTGGTGGAGGTGGCAATGAGGAATTCGATTGAGGGACAGGGGCCCAGTCACAAGTAGCAAGCACTGCTGAGCTGCTTCAGGAAAATCACCCCCTTGCCTCTGTGGTGCCCAGTGAGGATGATCAGAAGAGTCAAAGAAGTAATGCTAGCCCACAGTTTTCTCACATGCTGACTAAAGGGTTTCTTGCCATGGCTCAACAGCTTCAGTAAGATAATATCTAGACATTTTGCAAAATTTTACCACTTAGATACCACCATTCTGGTTCTATGACAGTAGCAAGAACCTTTTCCTTTTTCCTTTCAGTACTGGATTTAGCTGCTCAATACTTCCTCTCGTACATGGCCTTTCAGGAGTACATAGCCAATCAGGAATACCTGCCAATTCCTCTGACCAGGACAGGGTTTTGGCTGCAGTGGGACTTCCCCTCCTTAGGCATGTTGCTCTTGAGGTTATCTTTCTTAATCTAGCCACCAGCATCAGCCTTCCTTTTTAAAAATTTAAATTTATTGGGGTGACATTGATTAATAAAATTATACAGGTTTCAGGTATACAAGTCTACAATACATCATCTGCATAGTGTATTGTGCGTTTACCACCCCAAGTCAAGTCTCCTTCCATCACCACTTATCCTCCCTTTACCCTCTTCCTCTGGCAATCACCATATTGTTGTCTGTGTCCATGAGTCCTTCTTTTTTTGTTTTTCTTTGCTTAATCCCTTTACCCTTCTCACCAGCCCCCAACCTCTGCCCCTCTGACAGCTATCAGCCTGTTCTCTGTATCCATGAGTCTGATTCCACTTTGTTAGTTTATTTTGTTCATTCGATTCCACTTTTAGTACTTGTCTTTCACTGATTGGCTTTTTTCACTTAGCATAATACTTTCCAGGTCACATCAGCCTTCTTGGCTTCAGCTTTCTTCTCCTTAGTGTCAGGCTTCTCAGCTCTTTTTTCTTTTTTAATATATTTTTATTGATTGCAGAGAGGAAGGGAGAGGGAGAGAGAGATAGAAACCTCAGCGATAGAGAGAACCACCAATCGGCTGCCCCTCCGCACGTCCCCCACCAGGGATCAAGTCCACAACCTGGGCATGTGCCCTTGACCGGAATCAAACCTGGGACCCTTCAGTCCACAGGCTGACACTCCACCCACTGAGCCAAACCAGCTAGGGCTGTACTAACTCTTGATGGTTAGCATCAGCATTAAATATTGCAGTAAAACAAGAGCACATCCTTTAAGTGTAATATTTAACACTATTAACACATTTTGACAAACCTAAATTGCTGGTGCCAGGGAGAATTCTATTCTCAGGCATAATTAAGAGCCAACCATTTGGCTAAACTCAACAGCCTGTATTTCAGCCACAAGTGATAATGTTAGCAAAGCAGGTGACAATGAGAAGACAAAGTCAAACTGGAAGTTATCCATTTCTTAAAGCAAACTAAAAAACTAACATTTATTCTCCCTTGAAAACTTCTTGTAACAAGTCTGAAAGAAATATAACCAGTGAGGGTTTTTCCTTCAGGCGCCAGCAATATGTATTATTACTACTTATTTTCATTCAATTTTAAATACTTGCCCTTCCCTCCACTCCCACCAACCTACTTCCCCTTCTGTGACAGGCCTCCCACCGAAGTTTCTACTCCCTCCACTCCCCGAGCTCTAATTATTTCCTCTTAATCCTTAAGAGTGCAGAAGTCAAATAAACTGCCTGGCCTTAATCAATGAGGGTTCTCCTTTCATTATCACTTACTATCTGATTATTAAATTATTTTGGCAGTCTCACTGAAAACCTGCACATCTCCTTATCTGCCTCTGTCCTTGTACAAAGTACTAAAACACATAGGTTTAAAATCATGTTAAAACTTGATGTCAACACCAGAAAAAGTAAAAAACAAAGTCAGAATATAAAATATCTGCCCTTTGTCAGACCCACCGGCAGGTGAACCCCAGTCTGCATACTCTGTAGTCCCCCGCAGGTGTCAAGTAGGTAGGTGCTGGCTGCTGTGGCACCAGGCAGAGTCCCAACCTCCACCCTCGCTCCTGGGTCAATAACTGGGATGGCAGTGGGCAGATCCGGGCCTCTCCATGCTGCCAGCCCTGGAGCTGCACAGCCAACCAATGGCTCTTGAGATGGCGGCGGAAGAGGAGGCTGCAGTGAGAGGTACAGTGTTGATAGAAAACAACCAGTGCATTGCTTCCATGGTTTCTAATCATGAGCCCAGGGACAAAACCCGCAGCTACTGGCTCTATCTATCAGCCTGCATGTGACAGTTTCCAAGAAAATAAAAGGAAGTGATTCAGATCCACCCCAAATGGAAGATGGTGAACAAGTAAAAATGAAGTCCTTCAGAGAAGCTCATAAATAAACCGAAAAGCAGAGCAGAGATAAAATGAGTAACCAGTCTGCCATGATCCCTCAGTGCAAGCCCATGGCACTGAACACTTAGTTTTAAAGATGACCATTCAACACTTGAAATCTTTAAAAGGTATGACAAATTCTTATGCAGGAGATATTTATTGACCTTCATTTATTCAGGATAATGAGCTCAGACACTTAATCCTTAAGAGTGCAAAAGACTCTATTTGTGGTTGAATGTGAAAGAGGAAAAATTCTCTTCATTTCTAAGTCCGTCTCCAGAATAATTAATGATCAAGTATCCAAAACAGGATATTTTCCTCACTATATTTAGTTTTTAGTTTTTTTGTGTGTTTTTAAAAGATTTTTATTGCCTTCAGAGAGAAAGGAAGAGGGAGAGGAAGAGATAGAAATATCAATGATGAGAATCATTGATCACTGGCTGCCTCCTGCACACCCCACCCTAGGAATTGAGCCCAAAACCGGGGCATGTGCCCTGACCGGGAATCAAACTATGACCTCGTGGTTCATAGGTCAATGCTCAACCACTGAGGCACACTGGCTGGGCTTGTATTTGTGTGTGTGTGTGTTTAAATATTTTTATTGATTTTTAGAGAGAAAGGAAAGGAGAAAGAGACAGAAATAGAAACATCAATGTGAGAGTGGAATGTTGACCAGCTGCCTCCTACATGCCCCCTTATCGAGGATTGAGCATATGCCCTTTCTGGGCATATGCCCTTTCTGGGAATCAAACCAGCAACCTTTTGGTGCATGGGACCATGCCCAACCAACTGAGCCACACTGGCTAAAGCTAAGTTTAGTTTTTTAAAACATATTTCAAAGACCTCTTTCTGAACCCTTTTCTTCCATTGGGATGTGGGATTAGTTTGTGCTAAATTAGAACTCCAAGAGATATGGAAAGAATTTGTGGAAAGAGTATGGATGGCCCTAACGGGTTTGGCTCAGTGGATAGAGCGTCGGCCTGCAGACTGAAAGGTCCCAGGTTCTATTCCGGTCAAGGGCATATACCTTGCTTGCGGGCACATCCCCAGTAGGAGGTGTGCAGGAGGCAGCTGATCAATGTTTCTCTCTCATCGATGTTTCTAACTCTCTATCCCTCTCCCTTCCTCTCTATAAAAAAATCAATAAAATATATATTTTAAAAAAGAAAGAGTATGGATGTTTATTACTGAAAAGAGTGTTCACTTCTTGACCTTTAGTAACTTGTTTTATTTTCCTGAATCTCAGCTTTTTCCTACGTAAAAAGTAGAAATGATTATATCTGTCTCTCAGGATGCAAAGACTAAATAAACATATTTGAGAGTGTCTTTAAAATAAAATATCTGCCCTAACTGATTTGGCTCAGTGGATAGAGCATCAGCCTGCGGACTGAAGGGTCCTGGGTTTGATTCCAGTCAAGGGTACAGTCCCGGGATGCGGGCCTGACTCCCAGTAGGGGGCATGCAGGAGGCAGCCGATCAATGATTCTCTCTCATCATTGATGTTTCTATCTCTCTCTTCCTCTCCCTTTCTTTCTGAAATTAATAAAAATGTATTTTAAAAAAAGAATAAAAATACTCAGTGCCCAATCACCCAGCTGAAGAATTAAACACTATTTTTGAAGCTCCTGTATCCCCCTTCCCAATTGCATTCTCTAATCTTCCCCCTTAGAGGTAACTGTTATCTTTGCAGTAACTTCTAGGAGTCACTTTTAATTACAAATGTTTCTTTGCTCCCATTTCGTGAAAAGACTACCCTTCCTCCATTGAATCACCTTTGCATCTTTGTTGAAATCAAATGACCATGTATATGTAACTCTATTTCTGGACTCTGTATTCTATTGCATTGACCTATGTGTTTATCCTTTCTCATTTAATTGGGACCATAAATCAAATTACTTTGATTTGGTGGCTACACTGTGATCAGTATGTTTCTTTATTAATTGGGAATTGAGCCAGTAATCAGCATCCTATATAGAAAATGGAACAAGAATCAATGGAAATTAATTCTAGTACAAGTATCATCGTCAATGAACTGAAGTTATATACCTCCATGTGTCTTGGGGATAAAGATACCTACCATGTGGGAGTATTGAAGGTCAAGTGAGAAAACATATAAAAACACCTGGACTGAGTTACACAAATAATATATTTTTTCTAATTTTTCATTTAGGAGTCTAATATTAATTACTCATGAACACCAGTTTCCATCCTTTTCTCCGCATCTGAATATTAAAACTTGAACCTAGGACTTTAGCAATAGCAAACAGCCCATCAAATTTGTATAAATTTGGTCATGATTTGCATCCCTGATCAGCCATTATAGGAATGAAGCAGCTGTAGTCAAAATTTCCCCTGTGTCCCCTGGGAATTTAGGCATTTTAATAATCACTTTCATGCATATGTTTTGCTCTCTTCTCCTCCCTTAATCTATAGTATAAATACTGAAATGCTAAACAAATATCATTGTAAGAGTAAAGGCACACTAGTAAAGAAAAGAAAAAAAGATGAGGTGAGGAGTTTCTTTTCTGTTGGTCATTTCAGGAAATAATCGTGAAATCAGATTCTAGTTCTCCCCTCTCCAAATTTATCTTTTTTTAAAAAAAAATGGGGACAAGAATCCTTAACCAATTCTAATTAAGTCCAAGTAATGTCAGTTTTACTGCCAATAACCAGCCAAATTGACAGGGAAATAGCACTGTTAATTCAGATGCACTTCTAGAGTGGTAAATGGAAAGACACAACCACTGCACCAACCCAATGGGTTTGTCACATCCTCCTTCATGGTGACTAACTACTTCCCATTCTTATTTCTCTCTTTTAGTTTCATTTTCTTTCACAACTTTCCTTATTCTAATTTAATAATCAAATTGCATAAGAGAATTCAAATAATCACAGAGTTTTCCAGTTAAATGGTTCCTCCTTTTCTGAATTATACAGAAACATCTAGGTCAGTGGTCGGCAAACTGCGGCTCGGCAAACCATGGCTCACAAGCCACATGCAGCTCTTTGGCCCCTTCAGTGTGGCTCTTCCACAAAATACCGGCTCTTCTACAAAATACCAACTTATGCGCATGGGCCACGAAGTTTCAATCGCACTGTACATGCGTGCCCCCACGTGGTATTTTGTGGAAGAGCCACACTAAAGGAGCCAAAGAGCCGCATGTGGCTCGTGAGCCGCGGTTTGCCGACCACGATCTAGGTTAATTTTTGCCTTGAGCTATAATCTATCAAAATTTTTACTCAAAGGACTTTTATTAAACACAAATTAACAAGTATAATAAGTATCATGTCACATCATCTAAAATGATATAATTCTTGAAAGAGCATTTGAAATGAAAATAACAATTAAATTCTAGGTTCCCTTTAAAGTTAGTACATACAAAATATCACTATTGTAATTTTTGTGTCATGGTGGTCTGTAGTTGTAATTAGTTTTGATTCATATATTTTGAACCTCTGTATCCTACTGATAGTATTTCAAGCATCATCACCATTTACCATATAAAACAGCATATATTTTTACAATGAAAAATATTGATATAAGGCTGTTTTCCTTTTGAATTATATATTTTTTTCTCCATCCAGTACAAAATAACTTTAATAATACTGTATGAATTAAAGTAACTGGAAACTTGAGCTTCTGAGGACATGGTGGCCTTAAGAGACATAAAAATCTCCCTTAAAAGATATTTAGAAATGTTGGATAAATAAAACATAACCTTCTAAATAAATAGCTAAGTTCACAAAAAAGCAAGGGGGTTAAAAAATCAAAGAGAGTTGAAAATCAGTGAGTTTTAACTGTTGGGGAGCACACGAGACTTGGTTGGAAAGTTTGTAAGGAGGACAAACTTTCCGAGAAAAGAGAAGTGTGCGGAAGGCCGCCCACCCTGTTTATCAGAATTCCAACTTAGGGGAGTGCCAAAGATGGTGCCCCTAGTTATCCCTTGACCTTTCCACACAAGCCTGTGCACGTGCAGAACCCCGAGTGTTTACTGGAATCCTTATGGTTAATCTTTGGGTGTCCTTGCTTAAAGGACACAGCAAATACATGTGTCCTTCTAATATTACTTACCCTACTGCTGCTACAATAAAAGCCTAATGAGGCAGGCAATCGAGGTTGTCTGGTTCCTTTAGACAGGCAGTCCCTTAGCCCTCTCTTTCACAGCAAATGTTATGTTGGAGTAATCTATTCATCTGTCGCTCAGGGTCTGCTGGTCAGCCTCGGCATTTAATAATCACACAATACAGAAGAAAAGTCTTAGCTCCATACAAGGCAGGGAGGGAACTGAGATTCCTGGAAAAAGTTGCAAACTTCAGAGCTCTTTCTCCTCAGCAAAAGGATGAACAGCCAAAAATCTACTTTCCATGAGAGAAGATAACAAAGATCATGTGAGATCTCAATTAAAATTTATAAAGCACAGGAAGAAAAAAGTCACTGCGATGATTTATTTTGTGTGTCAACTTGACTGGGCTAAGGGATGCCCAGACAGATGGTAAACTATTATTTTGGGGTGTGTCTGTGAGGGTGTTTTTGGAAAGATTAGCATTTGAATTAGCTAACTAAGTAAAGAAGATGTGCTTTCAACAATGTGAGCAGGCATCATCAAATCCATTGAGGGCCCAAATAATACAAAAAGAAGGAGGAAGAGTGAATTCTCTCTCTCTCCTTCCTTGAGCTGGGTGGGACATCCATCTTAACGCTCAGACATGGGAGCTCTTGGTTCTTAAGTCTTTGGCCTCAGACTGAGAATTATACTATTGGCTCCCCTGGTTCCCAGGTCTTCTAACTAGCACTGAATTCTAACACTGGCTTTCCTGATGGATTTCTAGGCCTCCATAACTATACGAACCAATTCCTACAATAATTCTCATCTTATCTATATGTTAACCTGTTTGTTCTGTTTCTCTGGAGAACCCTGACTAAACCCTAGGTGACTATATATATATATATATATACATACACATATATACGCATGTATATATACACATACATACACACACACTCTATGTACATAAAAAATGTGTCAACCATAATACCTCATTCACAAAAATCTCTGAGATAAAAGGCATGAATGACATCAATGTGATATCCATGGACATGCCCACTGTTCCTTGGAATTGGGTCAAATGTTTCCAGATGTCCTGTTAGACTGCATTATGGTCAAGCCAACCAGTGCAGTCATCCCTGAAATTCAAGTGCTAAAGTCAGTCAATGCCACAGGAACTCACTGAGCTCATTTAGACAACTGAAAAGAAGGAACTTGTCCTCTCTATTCTTTTTTCTTTTTTCCCCCCCAAAATTCCAACCTTAGATTTGATTCATTAGCCTCAAAAACACATTTGGATCATGAAGAGTTGAGAATATTATTTCTCCATCCACTGGAAAAGCAAGGTGGAAGTGTCATCCCATTTCTTTTCATTATACAAAACCCTGTTAATCCCATAGCTGGTCTTAGTGTTCATTTCTTTTCCAGGGATCCCAACTTCTCAAGGTTTCATGTTCTGTTTCTATGGGTAGTATCCTGTCCTAAATGCCCTACATTCCTAGGAAAACTTTTCTATTTAACAAAGTTTGTATCATTTTTTTCCTGTAACTGCTCCCACACTCATCTTCCTCTCATTATTTTGTGACTCCTATTTCAATACTCTGATGCATTAAGAAGCACACACCTTTCTAAAGTGGTGAGTTAGGCATCAGACTTATAAAAGGTAATACAAATTACACTTTTTCATCAGTCTAGGTTTCTGATGCCCGGACTTTTTTTGAAGCCTGGAAGGATCTTCCATAAACATGACCTCCAGTCAGCTGTCCCTTTGACCCAAATGATAAAAGAAACTATAGTAACTAGTGAGAAAATAAACTCCAAACTGATACATGGAAATTCAAAAAAGAGAAGAGCTATGCGAATATGCTGACACACAGATCATGTCAGTTCTCTTTGTTTCCCCTAATCTTAGTCTACCCTCATCAAAGTTCTTATCAATAATATCCTAAAGACACTATGCTAAAATTGGGATAAAACTGTTAAAATTTATTCCACTCAATGACTGTAAGAAACAGAAATCATGGTGTGACAGATTCCCATCTGTTCCTCTTACACATTGTCCCTTCTTCCATAGTAGATTGTAGCTACCCAGAATAAGAACATGTTCCTCCCTCCCTTAGTAGCTAAGTATGGCCATGTGTCTAAGTTCTAATCAATGGGGAACAAGTGGAAAAATTGATGTGGCAGCTTCAAAGAATCTTCCGTAAAGGACAAGAGATATGTATCTTTTGCTCCTTTCTTCTTTGACCCTTTCCTGTTGCCTGACGTATAGATATAATGGCCTCTTGGGCCATGAGGACAAGGATCACATCCAAGGGACAATGGAATGATCTGATGGAAAAGTCTCGGATTCTGACAGCTGTGTGGAACACAGCCTATCTCTCAAGTTTCACATAAAAGAGAAATAAACTTCTATCTTTGTAAAGCCTTTGTTAATTTGAATCTCTGTGATTGGCAGCTGAACTTAATCCCAACTAATAAAATAAGTAAATAAAAATAGGATGGTAAAAAGATTCCTTCTGAATGAGCTGCAGTCATGCCAGTAAAGCAGACTGAGAGGGGATGATACATCCTCTGAGGAAGGAAATATAATGAGGCAGTCTATGAGTCGTTTCTATAGCATAATAAGAGTCTTTTAAAAAGTGAACTCAGCAAACCTGGTGTTGGTCAGTGGTTGAGCATCGACCCAGGAGATCACTGATTCAATTACTAGCCAGGGAACATGGCCCCATTGTGGGCGCTATCCCCAGTGGTTGCGTGCAGGAGGCAGCCAATCAATGTTTCTATCGCTCTCTCCCTTCCCTTCCCCTCTCTCTAAAATCAATAAAAGCGTATTTTAAAAAATAAATAAAGAGTGAACTCAGCTGAGTGAATGAACTAAGTCTTAGTCATATTCACAGAATGCTGATTGATAGCTGCTATGAAGCCTAATCACGTTGATGACTTGACAAAGTACACAAGTTTACTAACCATTAATATGCTTTACTGAACATGTGACTTTAAAAACCTTTGGACTGCCCAGCCAGTGTGACTCAGTGGTTGAGAATCAACCTTTGAACCAGGAGATCACAGTTCGATTCCCAGTCAGGGCACATGCTTGGGTTGAGGGCTCGATCCCTAGTGCGGGCATGCAGGAGGCAGCCAATCAATGATTCTCTCTCATCTTGATGTTTCTATCTCTCTCTCCCTTCCTCCCTGAAAACAATTTTTAAAAAAAAAGAAATCTTTGGACTTTTTGCAGTGTGGCTCTCAATCAATTCCAATTCTGATAAACCATAGGAGACTTAAAAATCTATTTCTTAAACAATCACATCTAAGAAAATCTGCAGAACAATCACTCTCAACAGCATAACAAGACTAAACCAATGGGATACCTTGTATTACTCAGAAATTTGTCAATTTAAAGAAAATATCCAGAGGTTTGAATGATATCAATGTTATAGAAGACAAACACCAAAGATGAGAAGAAAGTTTGTTATAAATCACTAAGACTGTCCATTAAGAAGACACAATATGAGGGGGGGATAAGCAGGAGAGAGGAAATGGAAAATATCTGTAATACTATCAACAATAAAAAATATATATTTAAAAAAAGAAAAGAAGACATAATATGAAATGTTACACTTTTCAGCACAGCAATAAAATTTCTTAAAACTCTATAAAATGACTCAACCATTTAAAAAAATAGATGCTTCCTACACATTATTAGTTGAGATTAGAGAAGTATATATGATTCACTGAAACTTCAGAGACCTCTGGTGGTTTAAGTTAAATGGACTTTTGCAATAATCAAAAACTCCAGAGTATAAACTAATTGCTTGTTAATCTAGAAGTATATTAGGAAATATACTTAGCCTATCTAAAGTGAGTAGCAATAAAATAAATAAGCTACATCAAAAGCATAGAGCAAAGGATAATTTTTTTCTAACAACCTGTAAATTTCTTTACAATCTCATTAGAGGGGATTTCTGAACCAATAATATAAGCAAATGGAAAATGAGTCACTGTCACAAATATTCAACTCACCCACAGATTTTAAGTAATTGAGTAATCAAGGTGTATTTGTACTTTAATCCCACATTTAATCCCCTATTTCCTTAAGAAAAACGAAAGCTCAATTTCAAATAGCAATGAAATTCCTTGATGAGATCAAGTTCCAGAATATCGGTTATGTATCTCCAAGGAAAAAGAAAATCTAATTTGATTTTTCTCAGCTTCATTTTTTAACTGCCACATGACAATAAGTCAGCTTACAAAATGAAGTCTCCACAACAAAGCACGTGATCCTTTATCCCTCTCAGCAAGACTCTTCCTAAGTGATACATTCTTCCCCAGAACTGAACTATTCAAAGCTGAACAACAAAATGCAGTAGAGAGAACAAAAGTGAGAAAAAAAAATAAAGGGATATGTTTTATTCCTATTTTTCAACAAATGCAGATACAGAATTGTATAATGCATACATTATGTTTAAGGATTTATTTTTAAAGGCCCATAGAAAACTGAAAGGAAATATACCAAGTATTAGCAACTTCATTGGGGTGGTAGAGATTAGTACTAGAGAGTTCCCTTTTTTCTGCTTTCAAATTTTCTCCAACATTAGTTTTATCACTTTTATATCCGAAAAGTGAAATTACAAAAGTAAAAAGTGGGAAAGCCTTTTAAAAATTAACCTCCTTTTTGATGAGAGAATCGCCTCTCATAACAGCTGACCATTCATTTGCTCATTAATATAATAAGTTTATATTTGGTATCACTATACCTGATACTGTCATAAGGACCTGTGATTCAACAATGAATAAGAAAAGCATAGCCCTAACTGGTTTGGCTCAGTAGATGGAGCGTCAGCCTGCAGACTGAAAGGTCCCAGGTTCGATTCCGGCCAAGGGCATGTACCTTGGTTGCGGGCACATCCCCAGTAGGAGGTGTGTAAGAGGCAGCTGATAGATGTTTCTCTCTCATCAATGTTTCTAACTCTCTATCCCTCTCTCTTCCTCTCTGTAAAAAATCAATAAAATATATATATATTTTTTAAAAAGAATAGCCTAATTCCTAGTTTCATGGCCCTTAAAGTCTGGTGAAACAGACCCATAGATAACAGACAAGCAATGCCAAATAGGGTGGCTTTATAAAAAGGGAAAGGGAGAAACATATATGGAAGGTAGGATAAGAGGGGAAGTATAAAAGGGAAGTCAAGGGGAAAATCTCCAGAATTAAGGGACATTTGAGAAAAAGGATGAAAAGAAATCATTAGGTTACGTTTCTCAAGGTTAAGTACTTAAGCTTCTTCCTTGCTATTCATATGAAGAATCACATAGTACTCCACCTTCTCTCTTACACCAGTTTACCATCTTTGTTTCAGGTTCCTTGTATTTCAGACCATAAGATAAACTGAATAACTTGTATATGACCAGGACAGAGAACACTCCAGAAAAGTCTATTCTGCCACTATTTCCAATCATGTGATAGGTAGACTTCGTTGGACCTAACTTCCAGAAGTAAAATTCAAGTTAACTCAAATTTAGAGGTCAGGAACAAACAGGGACATACTATCTACATACTGGATACTACTAAACAACAACAAAAATCTAAAAACCTCTCCTTCTGAGATTAAAAAATTATTCCAAAGAGATTTGGTTTAAAAAAAAATAGAGAGCAGCTAAGAAATATGAAATAAGACAGTTAATTGGAGTCTGAGCATTTAAATAGAACCCCAGCCACTGTCCCTTCTTCCACTGTAGATTGTAGCTACCCCAGAATAAGAACATGTTCCTTCCCCCTATTAAGCAGAGGCATCTTTAGTGAACAGAAACTGCTACTCTTTTTTAATCTCCAACTAGCCAAGATACAAGCTATTCCCTTTGCATAAAGCTATACCCAGTATCACCGGCTTAGCTGGTATTTCCAAAGGCAGATCTTAAGATGATGATAGGGCTTAGCTTCTTTGAGTAAAACAGTGTATGTTTAGTGGGTGAAATACTGTACACTCAGTGTTCCTTAATCCAAAGTTCCTTAGTGGATAGTTAAACAATCTTCTCAAGTGTCTAAATCTTCACAGAAAAAACATGTTTGGAGCATTGTTTGGCCTTAATAATAAAACAAGGTATTTCAATTTCTCATAAATAACCTGAGAGGTAAAAATATTAACTGGTTTGATATCTCATTCATTAAAGGGTTGTTTTTACGCAGTGGCACCATTACCTCAGCACCAGCATATAAAATACATAAAACAGTTATTATTCAACTTCTTTTATTAATGAAACAGGCAGAAGAAAACACAAACCAACTTTACAAATGTAATTTATCAAAGAAAACTAGAATTATTTTTAATTTAAAAAAATCATGGATCCAAAAATTTTGATCTAGAGAGTAAAATAATTCATTTAAAATAAACAAAAGCAATGAATAAAAAAAAGTTTCAGGCTGAAGCACATCATATGTTAGATGATGGCACCTACTAACTAATATTTGTCATGGATATCTGGAGGAAGAACAATGTTTCTGGTGGTGCGGACCAAAAAGATCCTCATAATCTCTTAGGTTATGCACAGCAGTGTGAAGAGGAAAAGGGTGATCAATGGTTAAGGGGAAAAAATCCTATACTAAAGAATAGGGCCGAAACCGGTTTGGCTCAGTGGATAGAGCGTCGGCCTGCGGACTGAAAGGTCCCAGGTTCGATTCCGGTCAAGGGCATGTACCTTGGTTGCGGGCATATCCCCAGTAGGAGATGTGCAGGAGGCAGCTGGTCGATGTTTCTCTCTCATCGATGTTTCTAACTCTCTATCTCTCTCCCTTCCTCTCTGTGAAAAATCAATAAAATATATTAAAAAAAAAAAAGAATAGGGCACAAATAAAAAGCAAGTTGACAAGGGTATATTAAAGCCCTCAGCAAAGCAAATCAATGCTGGTGAGATATAATTCCAAAGATTCCAACCTTAACTTTCTTCCTGAAATATCCTAACTTAGTCTTTTGAATTTTAATTTTTAGGTATATTATGTCTAATTTCACCGTGAAAAATAAAAGCAAAGTAGGATGCACTTGACATAATTATAAAGGGAAACTATTCTGAAAAGTAAAAGATATGTTTCATTAATGAATCTTGACTGAGAGAACATGGTTAGGAAAAAGAAAATGAGTTTTACAACCAGGTAGAATTGTGCTCGACTCTCTAACCCTCCATACTTGAGTTGTGTGACCTTGAGTACATTGTTTAACATCTCTGAAACTTTCTCCTCATTTATGTACCTTACAACATTTAAGAACTGACACATAAGCAGCACTCAATAAATAGATATTGTTATACTTATTATGGAGTTCTTTTTTAAATATATTTTTATTAATTTTAGGAAGGTAGCAAGAGGGGGAGAGAGATAGAAACATTCATGATGAGAGAGAATATTGATTGGCTGCCTCCTGCACGCCCCCTAGTGGGGAACGAGCCTGCAACCCGGGCATGTGCCCTTGACCGGAATAGAACCTGAAATCCTTCAGTCCGCAGGCCGACGCTCTATCCACTGAGCAAAACCAGCTAAGGCTTATTATGGAATTTAAAAATTTTTCCCAAGAGGACTAGTTGGTCAATAAAATATGTTACTGTGCTATAAAATACCTTAACAGTTAAGTTCCTAATTCCTATGGAATTCTTAGTTCTTAGAATTTTTGTTCAGTAGAAAGAGTTTTAACAAAGGAAAAAAGAACATTTCTTTTCAGGTATTTAATTTTGTTAACTTCAAGAAGATAGGAAATACTACCCTTCTGGCATATCTTACATTTAATACTTGATAGGCAGGTAAATTATTTGTCAGACTAGAGGCCCAGTACACAAAATTTATGCACGGGTAGGGTCCCTAGGTCTGGCCAGCAATCAGGTTCCCTACCTCCCCGCCTCCCCCCACCTCCTTCCCTTACCGCCCGTGCATCGCCACTGCACAGTTGCCCCTCCCCACCACCTCCCCGCCTCCTCCTTCCCTTGCTCCCTCAGCACCCCACTGCCGCTGCTGATCGCCCACCATGTTCCACACCACCCCCTGGTGGTCAGCACACATCATAGTGAGCAATCGAACTCCCAGTCTCACGGTTGAACTCCTGAGGAGACACTTTGCATATCAGCCTTTTATATATATAGACTAGAGGCCCGGTGCACAAAAATTTGTGCACTAGGGGGTAGAGGGTCCCTCAGCCCAGCCTGTGCCCTCTCGCAGTCTGGGACCCCTCGGGGGTGACCACTTGCTGGCTTAGGCCTGCTCCCCAGGGGACTGGGCCTAAGATGGCAATCAGACATCCCTCTGGCAGCCCGGCAGCCCTCAGGGAATGTCCATTTGCCAACAGGGAGCAGACCTAAGCTGCAGTCAGACATCCTTAGCGCTGCTGAGGAGGCAGGAGAGGCTCCCACCACCACCGCTGTACTGGCAGCCATCAGCCTGGCTTGTGGCTGAGCAGAGCTCCCCCATGTG
>NW_005371410.1:5125781-5147438 GCF_000412655.1 Myotis brandtii
GGCTGGCTGGTTTGCCCTGAAGGGTGTCCTGGATCAGGGTGGGGGTCCCGCTTGGGTGCTTGGCCAGCCTGGGTGAGGGGATGATGGCTGTTTGCAGCTGGTCACACCCCCTTCAGGGTGGGGGTCCCCACTGGGGTGCCTGGCCAGTCTGGGTGAGGGGCTGAGGGCCGTTTTCAGGCTGGCGGGGGCCTGAAGCTCCCAGCCTCTCCTTTTTTTCTTTTTTTTTATTCTGGGATTTATTTACCTTCTATAGCTGTCACTGGAGCTGAGAGCCGGCTCCAGCTCTGAGGCCCAGCTCCAGCTCTGAGGCCATGGCTGGCTGAAAGCAGGTATCTGGGGTTTGTTTGGATTCTATAATTGAAACATTGTTGCTTCTGGAGCTCAGAGCTGGGCCACGGCAGGCGGGGAACCTTGGCTTCCTCCATCACTGGAGCAAGCAAGCCTCCTGCTCGCTTTAGCTGCATGGCTGCCGCGCCATCTTTGTTGGCAGTTAATTTGCATATCCTGCTGATTAGCCAATGGGAAGCATAGCAGAGGTATGGTCAATTACCATGTTTGTCTATTATTAGATTAGATAGGACTGTGCTTTCCTATATGTCCATAACTATTTACCAGAAACTGGCCAGCTATTCTCAAAACTGTAACTTGGGCTGGTGGTGTGATGCAAGGAGTACCTTAATTCCCCTAATATTTAAAATGCATATGCCATGCAAGAGGTGGATAATTAGCAAGCACCACCTAACCCTATAATGCTATTCTCACTTCCTCTCTTTGCATCAAATTGGCTAATCAACTTCTTAAAGAGAAGTCATTCTAATACTCCATCAAGTAAAAGAGAAAAGCTCACACTTTTTCTATTTAAGGCTAAAACACAATTACTGAGCCATTTTTGAATGAGATCTATTCTTTATGTTTGTCCCTGTGATTTCACAGGCTATGGAATTTAAACAAATACATAGGATAGGATGGTTTCCTGAAGAAAACATGGAGCTTGTATTCCCTGCTTGAAGGAAAGAAGAAAGTAAAAGGCATCAACACAACTAAGCAGAGTAACTTAACATCAGATTCAGAAATGTGCTAACACAAATTTCAGGCACAATTTTTTGGCCCTTCAAAGACTGAAAATAAATTCAAGCATTGTGGACTTTTCCTCTTGGGAATGAAGAGATAGCTAAAATTTTTCTAAGCTAAACTTCATTTATCTACTTATATTCTTAGAAACTGTGAAAAAAAAATCAACATACATTTTTTTAAAATATATTTTATTGATTTTTTACAGAGAGGAAGGGAGAGAGATAGAGAGTTAGAAACATCGATGAGAGAGAAACATCGATCAGCTGCCTCCTGCACATCTCCTATTGGGGATGTGCCCGCAATCCAGGTACATGCCCTTGACCGGAATCGAACCCGGGACCCCTCAGTCCGCAAGCCGACGCTCTATCCACTGAGCCAAACCGGTTTCGGCCAACATACATTTTTTAAGATATACATACATACATTTGTTTGTATATGTGTGTGTGTATGTATATGTTTATAAAGTCATTGTTTCCCACTAGAAATCACTTTTAAGGAAGTTTGCCAACAAAACTTTTTTTTAAAAGAAGAGATAAAAATACCCTAGGTGACAGAAAATTGGAAAAGGAAAGTCCGTAGTTATTATTTAAAAAGTCTACAGCAAAACTCAAAACTATTTGAATTCCTGTTACTGGGAATTGCTGCTATTGTTAACAGTACCTTTATTATACTTTTTAAAATTAAAAATGTTTTTATTGCCCTAGCTGGTTTGGCTCAGTGGATGGAGTGTCGGCCTGCGGACTGAAAGGTCCCGGGTTCGATTCCGGTTAAGGGCATGTACCTTGGTTGCGGGCACATTCCCAGTGGGAGGTGTGCAGGAGGCAGCTGATCGATGTTTCTCTCTCATCAATGTTTCTAACTCTCTATCCTTCTCTCTTCCTCTCTGTAAAAAAATCAATAAAATATGTTTTAAAAAAATGTTTTTATTGATTTTGTAGAGAGAGAGGAAGGGAAAGGGAGAGAGACATAAATTGGCTGCTTACTGCACGCCCCCTTCCTGGGGATTGAGCCTGCAACTTGGGCATGTCCCCTGACTGGGAAACAAACCAGGGACCTTTTGGTGCATGGGACAACGCACAACCAACTGAGCCACACCAGCCAGGGCTTCAGTATACTTTCCGATTCATCATTTTTAAGACCACTATCTGAAAACAATTCTATGAGGTAGACAGGATTAGTTCTATTTTACATATGAAAAACTAAGAAAGATAAGTTAAAATTACTTGCTTAATGCTACAAAACTAGTATAAATGGGATAGCCAGAACTGCATCCTAGGTTTCCTAACTCCTAGATCTTTCTACTAATCTGGTTGTTTCAAATTTTAGCCCCAGAATCCTCTTTGTGGAAGCCCACAAATGAAATAGATAAAGTTGCAGCTGCACTGACTGAAATAATGTTGAAGCCAGAGCCCTCTCTACCTAAGCTCCACCTCTACCTCCCTTACCCCACCCCTGTGATAAACTTGGAGGCATTTCTAGGGATCATCATGACTCCAAGGAACATAGTGTGAAACAACACCACCAAAGGTCATCTCTCTAAATCAGTCCCTATGGGAAATCCATAAAGTTAAATTCTTACCTAAATACAGGGTGTCCCCCAAAAATGTATACACACTTTAACAGTTTATAGCTCAATTGATGTTGCTTTCTTTTCAGATTTAGCCCATTGAAATTAATAATGGAAACCAAAGTGTGTACATATTTTGGGGGGCACCCTGTATGAATAAGAGTAGTAACTAATAACATCTCTCACAGCAACCATATCTGAGATTTTTATAGTGTAAGAAGAAGAAACTTTCCTTTAGGTTCTTTCAGCTAGTCTAATAATTAAACTACACAGACAGATGATATTAACAAGAGAATATAACTAAATGTAATTACATATATACATATAGGAACTCCGCAGAGACTCAGAGACCCCCACATACAAGAGAGGTTCAGAAACAGAAAGGGAAAATGAGATATATATGACATTCTGAACTAAGGATAAAATAAGGCACCTTGGGACATCAGAGGGTAGAAAGCTAATCCTCAAGACAATAAGAAGATCATATGTTCATTAATTAGAAACTTGCCATGCCTTATAGAGAGGTCATAAAAAGTTATTTCTAGTGATAACTCTTATCATGGGCAAGTCCGCCAACTTATACACACACACACACACACACACACACACACACACATACACACGAGAGGCCTGGTGCATGAAATTTGTGAACAGGTAGTGTCCCTAGGCCTGGCCGGCCATCAGGGCTGATCAGGGCCTTCCTTCCCCCGGCTGCCAGCTGCCAGCCGGGGCCTTCCTTCATTCCATGGCACCCCCTGGTGGCCAGCACACATCATAGAAAGTGGTCAAACTCCCAGTCAGTCATACTCTCAAGGGGACAATTTGCATATTAGCCTTTTATTATATAGGATACTTTTTTTATTAATTTCAGAGAGGAAGGGAGAGGGAGAGACAGAAACATCAATCATTGAGCAGCTGCCTCCTGCCCACCCTCTACTGGGGATTGAGCCCACAACCCAGGCATGTGCCCTGACTAGGAATTGAACCCTGACTTCCTCACTCATAGGTCGACACTCAACCACTGAGCCACACTGGCCAGGCAAGTGCCCCAATTTAAATTCTTTAAGGGAGAAGCAAAAGTTTTTTGTGAGCTCACAGAGTCTCAATTGCCTTCAGCTCAAAATAATTCACATACCAAAGTGGCACACCTTAGGGAGGCCTGTTCTGAATCCCTTCAATAGTCACAAGTATATACTGACTAGAGGCTCAGTGCACAACATTGTGCACTGGGTGGAGAGGGGTCCCTCAGCCCAGCCTGAGCCCTTTAGCAGTCTGGGAGCCCTCAGGGGATGTCCAACTGACGGCTTAGGCCTGCTCCTTGCAGGGAGCGGGCCTAAGCTGCAATCAGACATCCTTAGTTCGGCTGCAGAGGCGGGAAAGGCTCCTGCCACCACTGCTGTGCTCGCCAGCCATCAGCCAGGCTTGTGGCTGAGTAGCACTCCTACTGTGGGAGCGCACTGACCACCAGGGGGCAGCTCCTGCATTGAGCGCCTGCCCCCTGGTGGTCAGTGTGCATTATAGAGATCCATCGTTCCATGTTCAGTTGATTTGCATATTACCCTTTTATTATATAGGATGGAAGTAAAAGTTACATGCCAAATGTACCATTCCAAAGATCTTGACCACAAAAGATTTATACTAATTAATGATCTACTCCCATGCACTGTGTAATATGATAGGAAGGGGAAAGCATTTCATTTCTTTGGTAATACCACCCCTCATTTACATTTCTGACATAAAAACATTAGCTAAGCCATTTAATTCCAAAGTTAAATACAGATACCTTTCTTCAAATAAAATTTAAGTAAAATCTTACATGGATGACATCTTATGAGCTAGTCTAGTTAAATAGAACAGGGTGGGGGGCAGTGCCAAGAGAAGAGCCAGCTAAATCTCTCCAAAGCGGTCACAGGCTCTAGGAACACTAACATGGAGAAACAGCTGGCAAAAGTAAAAGATCATTTCAAGGTTTCTGAGCAATTTCTGAAATGTAAATAGTGAACAGCATACGCTGTTGATGGACTGACATCTAAAACAGAAGCAGAGGCAACAGCACTTGATTTAAAAACATAAATAAGTGTACTGAGTAAAGCATAAACGTCCTGTCCATACCTACTTGAGTACACCATTATAATATCACTACCCTGTGTGCTTCTGTCAAAGGACTATTGCCATAGGCCATGGGTGGGGAACATCCTGCTCGCAGGCTGCATAAGGCCCCAGAAGTCATTTGGTCTGGCCCTGCCAAGGCATTAGGGGTAAATTAATTAAATGTTTGACCAAATATAGCAGGCTAATTTTTAAGCTGATAATTTTGTATGGCCCAAGAATGATGTTATAAATATACAAATGGCCCTTGGCAGAAAAAAGGTTCCCCACCCCTGCCATAGGCATACACACAAAGCTCATAAAACAAAAAAGTCTTTTGGGTTTATTAATATGTGTGTGTGGGGGGGGGGTTGTTGTTTTTTTATTTCAGAGAGGAGAGGGAGAGAGAGAGAGAGAGAGAGAGAGAGAGAGAGAGACATCAGTGATGAAAGAGAATCATTGATTGGCTGCCTCCTGCATGCCCCCAACTGGGGATCGAGCCCACAACCTGGGCATGTCCCCGACCAGGAATCGAACCATGACCTCCTGGTTCACAGGTCCACACTCAACCACTGAGCTATACCAGCCAGGGTTTTTTGTTGTTGTTGTTGTTTTTAATACCAGCACAAACTTTCCATCCAGGGTTTGAGCAGTAATTAACCAGAAGGTCAAGTTTATTATTCCCAAGTGCCAAATAGAAAGCAAACTGCAAACTTAATTTACCTTTGAAAATAAACTTTAAATTTGGAGGAGAACCAGGGTGGAGATGACTAAGAGTGCATAGAGAAAACTACCAAACAATGAGAGACTGCATCTATAAAAAGTATCAGGCCCTGGCCGGGAAGCTCAGTTGATTAGAGAGTCCTTCTGATACGCCAAGGTTGTGGGTTCTTTCTCCCACCAGGGTACATACAAAAAGCAGCTAATGAAAGCAAAAATAAGTGGAACAACAAATCAACGTTTCTCTTTCTCTCTCTTTCACACTCTCTACTTCCTCTCTCTCTAAAATCAATAAATAAAAATTTTTTTTAAAGTATACTGGTTTTAAATGTACAATTCTATGATACATTATCTGTATATTGCACTGTGTGCCCATCACCCAAAGTCAAATCTTCCATCACCACATATTTGATACCCTTTACCCTTTACTAAGCCCCTCTCCAACAACCTCTTTTTTTGAAGTATGCATGACTTAAAGCATATAGCATTCTTTTCTATGGAATTTATTTCTGCACTTAACACTTATGGCCATAGAAGGCAAACTATATAGATATTAGATATATCCTTCAACTTTGCTTCTATGGTGATGTTTTCATCCCTCACCTTAATACAAAGGGTAATGTGATAAACTTTATGATATAAAAGGTATTAATGTCCTTGACTCAAAGAGTCACTTCACATTCCATTAGGAATGCAATTCCATTAGGAATGCAATTCCATTAGGAATGCAATTTATAAACACAGAGAGAAATTAACAAATGTTGATGAAATGTGCAGAAATTGGAACCCTCATGCATTGTCAGAAAGAATGCAAAAGGGCACAGCCACTGTGGAAAATAGTTTGGCAGTTTCTCAAAAAGTTAAACATAGAATTACCATATGATCCAACAATTCCACTCCTAGGTATACACGCAAAAGAATGAAAAGCAGATACTCAAACAGATATGTGTACATTTATGTGGATAGTAACATTATTCACAATTGTCAAAAGGTGGAAACAACTCAAATGTCCATCAACATATTAATGGATAAATAAAATGTGGTATATATATATATATATATCCTATATAATAAAGAGCTAATATGCTAATTAGACTGGACAGCTGAACGACCATTCAGATGACCTTCCAGATGACCTTCCAGACAAAACTGAGGCTGTGAGGGCTTAGGCAGCCAGGGCTGCAAGGGCCAATCCCCTTGCATGAATTATGTGCATCGGGCCTCTAGTATAAATATAATAGAATATGATACAGCCTTTAAAAGGAATGAAATTCTGACACATGCTACAATATGGATAAATTTTAAGACATTATGCTATGCAAAATAAGCCAGACACAATAGAGCAAATATTGTATGATTCCACTTATATGAGGTACCTAGATTAGGCAAATTCACAGATACACAAAATAGACAGAAGTTACCAGAGGCCAGAAAAAGGTGGGGATGGGGAGTTACTGGTTAATGGGTATAGAGTTCTTATTTGAGATGATGAAAAAGTTCTGGAAATTGAGAGCAATGATGTTTACACAACATTGTGAATGTACTTAATTCAGCTGTACACTTAAAATGATTAAATGGTAAATTTTATGCTATATTTTACACACAATAAAGAACAAATGCTAAAAACAGGCTCAAGGCAGAGGCTTTCTATGTGCATCTTGGTAGTAGAGCAGTGGCATGGAATGCAGCCCACAGCCAACCTACTAGTACACAAATACTAGACAAACACAAGCAGTTTCAACATTGCTGGGCAAGATACACTGTCACCCTGGGTTTAGCAAAAAGCACTGACATCCAAAAATCATTTCCAAGTCCTCTTAAGGCTTGGTTTCCTGGCTTCCTCTCAATCATCCCCATCTGTCCACAAGAATAGAACCAGAGAGCCGGAACAGCAAAAATCTGAAAGAAGTCCAAAACCAGGGGCTGCCTGTTGGCAGGTTACTAATCAGAAGCCAATAAGGACTTCAGCGGTGCCAAAGCCCTGTTCTCAAAGAGTCAACAAGTTTGCAAAGACACATATCTTTCTCTCCCTCTTTAAATCTTTTTATTGAAGTACTATAGGCCCGATGCACAAATTCGTGCATGGGTGGGGTCCCTTGGCCTGGCCGGTGATCAGGACCAATCGGGGCTGCCTCCCACCCCAATCAGGGCCCGGGGCCGATTGAGGCGGGCCAGCCGGTGGGAGGGACCATGGAAAGTTGGCCGGCTGACCCACCCCAATTGGCCCCCGGGGAAACCAGCTAGGGGGAGAGGCCGCCCCTTCAGGCCTATTGGGGCGGGCAGGCCCAGGGAAGGGGACACGGGAAGTTGGCCAGCCAGCCCACCCAAGTCAGGGCCAATGGGGGCGGGCCTTGGGGGAAGGGGTTGCTTGAGGTTGGCGGGTCGGGCGGGGGGGCGGGGAGGGCAGGAGGGGGGAGGGGCCGCAGGAGGTTGGCTGTGGGAGCACACTGACCACTAGGGGTAGCTCTTGTGTTAAGCATCTGCCCCCTGGTGGTCAGTGTGGTCACTTAGGCTTTTACATATATAGATGATGTAGAACAATGTCCACAGTCCTTCACATCCAAAGAGTCCCAACCACAGATGCAAAACCCAGGGATATGGAAGGCTGACTGTAAATTTACTGGAAAAAAAATCCAGGTATAAGTGGACCCACGCAGTTCAAATCTGCTGTTCAAGGGTCAACTGTATATAGCAAGCTAGGTAGTAATAAGTGCCATACAGAAAAAATAAAGCAGAGAAAAATTAATCTATGATAACAAAAGGTAGATTAGTGGTTGCAAAGGAACTAGAGTGAAGAGAGGACATAAGGAAACTTTTAGGGGGTGATGAACACTGTCTCTTGACTGTCATGGTGATTTCACATTGGACAATTCAAAGGGATACAGTTTACTGTACGAAAAGTATAGCTCAATAAAGTTTTTTAAAATAAAGCAATAAGTGGAGAACTAAACCTTTAGAGAGGTGGTCAGTGAAAACCTTATTGGTGTGAATTTTTTTTTTAAAACGATCTCAGGAAAGTGGAAAACGTAACTATGCCGATATCTGAGGGAAGACCAATTAGGAGAAAGGAATAGCAAATGGACAGATCCTAAAGAGGAAGCATGCCTGGCATGTTCTAGGAATAAGCAAGGAGAATATGTGTCTAGCTAACGTAGACTGAGTAAGGAAGAGCACTATTAACCTGATTGAGACAGTGACTAGAGTGAGATGAGAACCATGAATACATTTTCTGACTTGTGCTTTAACAGAATTACTCTACTGATACACTTCTATGTGTTGAGAATAAGCTAAAAAGCAGATGCAGAGCAATCAGTTAGGAGGATGTTATTATAACCTAGAAGTGATAGTGATCTAAACATAATGAGCAGTGGTAAGAGGTAGTCAAATTTTAGATATATTTTAAAATTAAACCCAGCAATATTTAATGATGAATTGGATGTGGGTGTGATAAAAAAGAGAGGATATAAACTGGAAGAATGGAGGTGCCACTAACTAAGATGAGAAAAAAATGCAGGACGAATAGGTTTGGAAGGCATATAAGGAACTTTGTTTGGAGCATATTCCATTTTTGATACCTTTTTACACTTAAGTAGAGTTTTCCAGATATATATTTATGTCATAAATATATTTATGTCATAAATATATAAATGAAATTTAGAAGAGAAATCCAGTTTGGAAATATAAATTTGTTAGGAGCTAGCCAACACATCATTTGTAGTAGTAGATTTACTAATTTGATGAAAATCATTCCGATGAAAAAGAAACATTTTGCCACTTTGGCTAACAAGGTCAAAGAAAAACCACAGAGATTTAAAAGCAGATTTAAAAATCCCTGTGACAGTATACCCAAAATTCAGATGGTGTGTAAATTACTAAAATCAAAAGGCACATCCTATATAATAAAGAGGTAATATGCAAAATAACCCTCATGCCCTCACAAGATGGCTGCCTACGACCAGGCCGGCAGGGGGATTAGTGAGGGACGACCAAACGACTGAACAAGCAGGCTACGTGGGGCGACCAGGCCGGCAGGGGGACTGTGAGGGGCGACCAGGCTGGCAGAGGGGGGCAGTTGGGGATGACCAGGCCGGCAGAGGGGGCAGTAAGGGGTGACCTGGCCTGCAGGGGGGGCAGTTAGGAGTGACCAGGCTGGCAGGGAGTCAGTTAGGGGTGATCAGGCCAGCATGCAGAGGCAGTGAGGGGCGATCAGGCAGGCAGGCAGGTGAATGATTAGAAGCCAGCAGTCCAGGATTGTGAGAAGGATGTCCCACATTGGAGAGGGTGCAGGCTGGGCTGAGGGGAACCACCCCCCCACCCCGCCCCGTGCATGAATTTCTAGTATTATTTATAAACCCCAGTTCAAGCAGTATTAGGAAGTACTATAAAAACTATCTAGAAAGGTCTTAGATATGTATATTTTCATAATCCTACCCAAATGATAAATACTTAAGACAAAATAAAATAATCACTACTGCTATAATAAAAAATGAATAGTCTGGCCCTGGCTGGTATGGCTCAATTAGTTGGGCATCATCCTGTGAACCAAAACTTCACCAGTTCAATTCCCAGTCAGGGCACATACCCAAGTTTTATGGGTTCAATCCCCAGTCGGGGTGCAGACAGGAGGCAGCCAATTGTTTTTCTCTCACATTGATGTTTCTCTCTCTCTCTCTCTCTCTCTGTCCCTTCCTCTCTCTCTAAAATCAATAAAAACATATATTTTTTAAATGAATAGCCTGTACAAATTACTGGTGAAATATCTAAGTGTACTTATCGTACCTTGCTAATCTATCAGATTTTTGGTCTAGGAACAAAAGAAGGAAGCCCATATAACACAATGGTTAAGAGAATGGACTTTAAGGTCAGACACACCAAAGTCAACAAAGGCAATCGCATTATTTTATAATAACTGAATAAAAGTTCCTCCAAATATATGTATTTTAAAGAATTACATTTTTTAAAAGGAATTATATTTTAAATTAAAAACAAAGTCATTATGGAACTACAGACAATGAAAAATTCTAAGAAATTCAAGAAGGGAATATAAGAGGAAACCTGACAGCTAAAAAATATTCTCATTATTAGAAGAAAATAATACATTTCTATTATAGAATGTAACAAAAGCACATATTTCATTATTTATCTGAAAAGAAGTCTGGTTAGCTAATTCAGTGATCTGGGTTTTCTCTTTCTAATTATAAGTTGCTGCTTTTTTTTCCCCCAAAAGATATACACACCAAGTCATTAAAAGTCTGATCTGGCAGTTAACTGGAGCACAAACCAAATAAGTTCAAGGAAAACCATGTAGATGCTAAAATTATCTGCTATAATGGCTGTAGGAAAAAGCAGCAGTGTTTTGTAAATAATCAAGATCAAATAAAAAATTACTGGTGGACTCAATGACAGTGATAGCACACTTAGAATCTTTAGGAACAATAAATACATTACAGTACTTAAGATATTGTCTCCTATACCTGACTGCCTATAAAGACGACTAGGTGAGATAGTTTTGTTTTTTGTTGTTTAATCTCAATTCCTGATCTTTATTTAGGATCTCTATCATCGCCTTGTAGATTTTGACCAAATGCAAAGAATTCTGAGATCTAACCAAAATGAAGTAGTGGGCAACTTCGGTACAATCAACTTATTGCCCCATTTCAAAAAAAAATGTTGGCTAATCCTCACTGGAGGATATTTTTTCCATTGATTTTAGAGAGAGTGGAAGGGAGGAGGAGGAGGATAGAGAGGAGAGAGAGGGGGAGGGAGAAGAGAGGGAGAGGGAGAGGGAGAGGGAGAGGAAGAGAAACATCGATGTGAAAGAGCCACATCAACTGGTTGTCTCCTACATACGCCCCAATCGGGGCAGGGAACCTACAACCCAGTAACATACCCTTGACCAGAAACAAACCCAAGACCCTTTGGTTCACAGCCGACAGGGCCAACATTCCAACCACTGAGCAACGCCGGCCAGGGCTTATTGCCCCATTTTGTTCTTCTGCCATAGCTGCCAGAATGCTGAGCTGGTTTCCAGACTCTATACACAATTGGGAGTATCCAAATTTTTAGATGAGTCCCTCTCTGAAGTGGGATTCTAGGAAACAGGTTCTTTTACTATTTTCTCACTATTTCTGCAAAGAAAACTATTACATAAAATCAATTTGAATGTATTGCTAACATGTAAGAGAAAACATAGTTTAAAATGGGAAATTGATTGGAGTTGAACTCACCTGTCCACTTTTCCCTATTTCCAGCTCCATTATAGCAACAGGGGTGTGTATCTGAGCTGAGTGCCTCGACTGTGATTTGCCATCAACTCTCCAGCTTAGGCCCCGAAGCCCTCTGTCCCAGCGGCTCTGGTTCATCAGGCTCTCTCGGATCTTTGTCTTATGACTCTTCCAGAATTTAGAAATGACAGCAGCTTGATCAGATGTGATCCCTCCTTGCTTTTTGGTTTGAGCAGTCAAGAATGCTTCCAGCTGGTTGAAATCCATGTCTGCAGATGCAACAGACTATAATGACAGAAAAAGTAATAATTTTGAATTTGGTAGATAACTAGAAAACAGTAGCTTAACTACAGATCATAATTTGAATGATTCATAATCAATGAATAAGTTTCACAAAAGGGTCATCAAGTGACAGTAATGAGAATAAACTCTTCAGAAGTATAAAAATATTCCCTTTGCAAATATCAAATATCAGAAAAGCTACTGTTAAAAAAGTCATGCCATTCAAATTCTAGGTCAATAACTATAACCTAATTTTAAAAATCCAGTACTATAGTGGTGAAATAATAAAATAATAAAATAAAAATCCTATATAATAAAAGCCTAATATGCTAAGTGTCCAACCATTCGTTTGACCGTTCGACCAGTCGCTATGACCACCAGGGGGGAGATGCTCCAAATGGTAGGTTAGCTTGCTGCTGAGGGACTAGGCAAGATGGACTGGACATACCCTGGAGCCATCCCATAATCCCTCCCCAACCCCGATCATGCACTGGTGGGGTCCCTTGGCCTGGTCTGTGGGAATTGGGCTGAAACCAGCTCTCCGACATCCCCCAAGGGGTCCCGGATTGCGAGAAGACGAAGGCAGGCCGAGGGACCCCACCAGTGCATGAATCCGTGGACCGGGTCTCTAGTTTTAAAATAAGAGAGTAATATTAATTAGCTCTCTGATGAAATATGACATGATTTCAGTGCCTAGATACTAGTATCCAGACTTGGTTTAACATATTAAAACTGTACAATGTGTTGTCCATAATAAGCACTAAGTAAATTTCATTAAATGAATCATTATTTTAGCTTTGTAGTCTATCTTCAGCCAAACAGCTCATTCACAATAACATTACTCTGAAATTTTACACTACTTTATGCTTTTTCATAAATTTCAAAACTTAGTGCCACTGCTGTTCTGAGAGCAGTAAGCAGCTAAACTGCAGTGGAAAATCATTAGAGGGCTGGGGCAATAAAGCTTTGGAGAGGACAGTGCTGATTAATGATTTGGTCTCAAGACAAGCTCTCCCCTGCATCTTCTTTGGTATGTTCTTATCCTCTCCTGGCCATTGGGGTTGGCATGAGCTCCAAACCAGACAAATCATAGTACCCTTCTTTCTTTGGGAATAATGATTGATTCAAATAAATCTCCCAATTTAGAGCAGAAAGAGAAATGGTCTTGCCTCTTGGGGTCATGGTACCAGAAGGATATAAGGTTAGGTTGCAGACAGCCATCATTGATCTTTTGGCAGAGGTCTGATTGCAAAATATAAAGAATAAAGCCAAGCAGAGATGAAAGTAGGTTCCAATGGAGTAATATCCCTGTTCTATAATCCCCTGGTTCCTGCAGACTTCCTTCAATTCTATGTGTAATTTCAGCATCCTTTCTATAGCACCAAAAATCTCCTTTTACTGTTCAGGATAGTTTAAACTGTATTCCTATTATTTGGAACCAAAAGTATTGACTAAACTTGAGCAGTAGCAGTAAGAACAGAGGGATTGTAAAAGCAGACAGTGTAGCCTAACTGGTTTGGCTCAGTTGATAGAGCATCAGCCTGCAGACTGAAGGGTCCTGGGTTCAATTCCAGTCAAGGGCACATGCCCGGGTTGCAGACTCAATCCCCAGTAAGGGGCATGCAGGAGGCAGCTGATCAATGATTCTCTCTCATCACTGATGTTTCTATCTCTCCCTCTCCCTTCCACTCTGAAATCAATAAAAACATATTAAAAAATACAGCACCTCTGGAGACCAAATATAGCTTTTAAAAAGTACACAACAGCCCTAACCAGTTTGGCTCTGTGGAAAGAGCGTCAGCCTGCGGACTGAAGGGTCCCGGGTTCGATTCCGGTCAAGGGCATGCACCTTCATTGCGGGCACATCCCCATTAGGAGGTGTGCAGGAGGCAGCTGATCGATGTTTCTCTCTCATCAATGTTTCTAACTCTCTGTCCCTCTCCCTTCTTCTCTGTAAAAAATCAATAAAATATATATTTTAAATAAAAAGTACACAACATATTAAAAGTAGAGTTAAAATAATACCCTTTAAGTGTTTTTTTCTGTTAATTCATAGGTATGGTTGTACTGTTAAACTTGATGTGTTGGAGATTATGCTGACTGTTCACAGGGTGATGGGGAAGTGGTGAAGGAAGGAAGTACAGAAAGGTTCTGTGCCCATGAGTCTTTAGATAAGTTCAGATTGTCTAGCAATTAATACATGTGTACCTTTTAGTTAATATTGCTATAGATTGGGGTGGTGAGCACACAATACAATACACAGATAATGTATTATAGAACTATATGCGTGAAACCTATATAATTTTATTAACCAATGTCACCCAAATAAATTCAATTAAAAATTTTTTCATTTTAAAATTTAAAAAAAAATATTGCTTTATATTCAAGAATAAACAAGTACTAATGCCCAAAGTATATTAAAAGTAGATGTATAAAATAATACCTTTTAAATGCTCATTTGTTAGTTTTTAGGAAGGACTGTGTTCTGGGAGTGTCTTTGTTAATTCACCTCTTGGAACTACATGTAATCCTGTACCCAGTCATTGAAATGGTGGAGGAGGGCCCTGACCGGTTTGGCTCAGTGGATAGAGCGTCGGCCTGCAGACTCAAGGGTCCCAGGTTCGATTCCGGTTAAGGGCATGTACCTTGGTTGTGGGCACCCCCCAGTTGGGAGTGTGCAGGAGGCAGCTGATCGATGTTTCTCTCTCATCGATGTTTCTAACTCTCTATCCCTCTCCCTTCCTCTCTGTAAAAAATCAAAAAATATATATATTAAAAAAAAAAAAAAAGAAATGGTGGAGGAGGGAGAAGAGAAAGGGTGAAGGGAATGGCTCTTTGCTGGTATCCCCATATCTAAAAGAGAGCTTTAGGTTATAACCATAGATCTGTATGTGCATTTTTGTCAAGAACCTGTGTTTATTGTGGACAAGGTTTGTTCTTTATTTTGCAACATGAGCTTTTTAGATGTCCTGAGGTAACTGACAATGTATGATAAAAAAGTAGAGCTACCCCTACCTGGTTTGGCTCAGAGGAAAGAACAACGTCGGCATGCAGACTAAAGGATCCAGGGTTCAATTCCGATCAAGGGCACATGCCTGGGTTGTGGGCTTGATCCCCAGTAGGGGACGTGCAGGAGGCAGCCAATCAATGATTCTCTCTCATCATTGATGTTTCTATCTCTCTCTCCCTCTCCCTTCCTCTCTAAAATCAATAAAATATATAAATTTTTTTTAAAAAAAGGTAGAGCTAGTGCCCTGGCCAGTGTGCCTCGGTTGATTAGAGCATTATCCTGAGCACCGAAGGGCTGTGGGTTTGCCAGTCAGGGCACATACTCGGGTTGCAAGTTCCATCCCCCGGGGTCAGGGCATGTACAGGAGGCAACCAAACAATTAATGTTTTCTCTCTCTTTTCTCTCTCTCTTTCTCTTTCTCTCTCTCTCTCTCTCTCTCAATGAAAAACAAATCCTTAGGTAAGGATTTAAAAAAAAAAGTAGAGCTAGTGAATTAACCAATTTGTAAATATCTTTTAATTATAATTGATACAAAAGAGACATCTTGGACATGAAATTGTTAAACCATCTCAGAAACAGACATCAGGACTTGTTCATTAGGCTAGCAGTAAAGGGGCAGAAGGATGGATAAAGGGAGGGAGGTGTGTGGATGTGTTCATATTTACATCAGTGATGATAACCACTGATGTGTGTGCATCTCTTTTGGCTGTGCTATAGGAACACATTATTAAGTATTTTGGTGGAAACCTGCGTCCTTGTTAACATTTTAAAATATAGATACTAATGAATTATCTTAGAAGCATCATACTTTGTGTACTATTGCTTTGTATTTTATTTTTAACTGAACATTAAGGGAATGCAGTATTTTAATTGTAACTCTACCAATAGCTTTATCTAGAGGCCTGCTACTATTTTTGTCACCTATAAAATTTTTGTTGCCAAGAAAGGCAGGACCGTATTTTTTTCTTCCAGATTGAGTTGGTGCAGTGTATTTTTGGTTATCAAAATACTCGAATAGCTTTGGGACTTTGAAATAATAAATATCCATGATATGTGAAAAAGCCAACCACCTGCAACCCCTCCCGCACAGCCGGCCACGCCCCCGATAGGTCCCCACCACCCCAAGCGGTCCGTGGCCCCTCCCCCAAGCCAGCTCCGCTCCCAATCGGCCCCCCCACTCTGATCGGGGGTGGGGCCAGCCGGCCAACCACCCATGGTCCCTCCCCCAGGCTGCTGGCCCTCAATTGGCCTCCCCCGCCCCCAATCGGGGGCGGGGCCCACCAGCCAATCACCCGTGGCCCCTCCCCACAGCTGGCCTGGTCCTGATCAGGCCCCATCAAGGTGGACCAGCCGGCCAACTTCCCACCATCCTCTCCTCCTCCCCACAGGCCCAGCCCCAACCCACCCTGATTGGGGCAGGCTGGCCAGACCCCACCCGTGCATGAATTCCTGCACTGGGCCTCTAATTAAATATAATATAAAGAAAAGTAAATTAGATGTGTGGGAGTAGAAACCTCAGTATGGAATTTCAATAGAAAATTTAAGTTGCTTCATACCTCTATATCAAGGAATTTACTACATACTAAGCAAATCTGGACGATAAAAATAATATACTAGGAGATGCATCCTAAACATCAAATATAAAATTAATATATTAACATTTATTACCTTGATTGCAAGTGGAATCTACTGGGTTTCTTTAAAGGAAATCAAAGATACTAATGATATGAAATTCATTATCTCAGGTAAATGTTTGTTAGTGATTTTAAGAGATCAAAAAAGATTATTAGAGGAAGAGGAAGGACTATGTAAATAATGAATACATTTTCGGCCATCATTCCTTTATGCACATATTCTTGTTTACTGTCAGGATACTCCTGCCTCCCTTCAATGTCAAGTCCAGGAGGGAGGAAAATTATCTGGTTCATTGATGTTCCAGTTCCAGGCACAAGAATTGACACAGAGCAAGTACTCGATAAATGTTCATTTGAATAAATAAGCATATTTTAAATAAATGATAAATGATTTGTAAATGATTTGTTTATTTCTTAAGTAACATGTGCTCAGGATAAACAAAATGGAAATTAAGGCATTTCATAAATGGCAGCTTCTTTGTTTAAAAATAGGTCTGGCCCTAGCTGGTTTGGCTCAGTGGAGAGTGTCTGCCTGCGGACCGGGTTCGATTCTGGTCAAGGGCACATACTTGGGTTGCAGGCTCAATCCCCAGTAGGGGGCATGTAGGAGGCAGCCAATCAATGATTCTCATCATTGATATTTCTCTCTCTCTCTCTCTCTCTCTCTCTCCCTCCTCCCTTTCCCTCTCCCTCTCGGAAATCAATAAAAATATACATAAATAAATAAAAATAGGTCTGTAGAGCCCTGGCCAGTGTTCTCAGTGGTTAGAGCCTCGGCCCATGCACTGAAGGGTCACAGGTTCAATTCCTAGGGGGCTTGTGTGGAAGATAGCCAATCAATATCTCTCTCTCACACTGATAGCTTTCTATCTCTTCTCCCCACTCCCTCTCTTCCTCCCTCCCTTTTATCTGCTCTATCTAAAAAAAGGCAATGGAAAAATGTCCTTGGATGAGGATTAACAAAAAAGAAAAAAACTGTGGAATAGAGCTATACCACGATCAGATGTCATGACAGAGAATAATCCCATACTGGTATAAAAAGACTTTAAAAGTGAATTATACATAAAGCACACATAACACAACCCATTCCAAAATTTTTACAATTTCGCATAATATGGCTTTTTTAAAAAAGGAATTCATTACAATAAAACTTTATTAAAGATAAACCATAATAGTCAAAATTTATAAAAACTATAATCTGAGTTAAAACAAAGCCAAAAATGTGGGTGTTTTATTTTTTAGGTATTAAAGCTTTATTAATTTTTTAAAGAAAAGTAAAAAAACATAAATTTGATATTTCGCTTTAAATGAATATTGTATAATTATTAAAATAGACTATTTACCATTGAGACACATATTAATAAAAGTAATACTATCCAATATATAGCTTCCCATAAATTAAGACGTGTAAAATTTTGATCACATTTTAATATAACATTATACTACTGATACTTTGATAGTGGGTGGTGGGTGTTTTATTAAGAAAAACAACAACTTGATTTTTCATATTTCTGTAATTTAAAATAAGGATCCATTCAGAACACATCATTTACACTTTTCTTATGGTATTTACCATATGATATGATACTTTAAGACAGGGACTGTGACATTCACCTTTGTGTACAAAGTAGATACAGCACATTCCAGGCCCAGAAATATTTGATGGCTAAATTACAGAGGAAATTTTCTTTAAAATCTCCCTACTCAGGAACTCCTTCAATCGAAGTCAAGTTTCTATACCCAGAATAGTTGCTTTGAGAAAAGGAGAACCAAAAATAGATTTTCAATCAATAGGGGTTCTGCCCTAAACTAAGAGAAAAAGAAAAAAACTTACAGAACACCTCATTACATGCCATTTGAGCTTATTAAAATACTTTGCAAACTCCAGCTGGTAATCTGTAATTGCTGCTTTATCATGTGATGTCCAGTGACATTAAAAAGTAACATCACCCAGCTCTAGCTGGTTTGGCTCAGTGGACAGAGCGTCAGCCTGCTGATTAAAGGGCATATGCCCAGGTTGCAGGGCTCAATCCCCAGTAGGGGGTGTGCAGGAGGCAGTCAATCAATGATTCTCTCTCATTATTGATGTTTCTAGTTCTCCTTCCCTCTCCCTTCCTATCTGAAATCAATAAAAATATTTTTTAAAGTAACATCATTCTTCAGAGAAGTAGAAGTGCATCTCATGAGTTATCATCTAAATTCTCAAAAATGCTCAATGAAATTAGGAAAATTTAGTTACACAAAAACTAGAGAACTAGGAAAGGAATCTGTTTTACAGAGTCAGAAATGGTATTCCTAAATTCAAATTAACAAACCAAATATTTAGACTTCTTTTGGGTAAGAAATTCTTATTGTTGAATAACCAACTTTGTTTTCTGAACTAGAACATTAAACAGAAATAACAATTTTAACATTATGTTGCTTCCAGCATATTTTATCAGTGTATTGCAAGCCAATATTCTACTGCCACCTAAAGTAGAAAAAAAGAATTACTGCTTATAGTTAAGATAATGCTAGACAGAAGACAAATGAATCCTCAAAGTATGACAGAATAAGTCAAATGTTTTCAGTATCTTCTATTCATGTCTCCTAATCTAAACATTTTAAGACCAGATATTTTGCACCCATTTTTTATAATCAAGTTAATTTTTTATTAACATTTGCTGTCCAAAATGTATAAGGGTGAAGTTCATTCTTAAATTAACTCAAGTATCGAAAAGAAACTGCTGAACAGATCATTCTTCACTTTTACAGAGAGACCAATAATAGATTTAGAAGTATCTTACATAATAAAATCTTTCTACATTATACAATAAATACAAAAACGCTACTATGAAGACAAGAAAGTTCAACATTAAAAAGCATTCTGGCCCTGGTTCGTTTGGCTCAGTGGATAGAATGTTGGCCTGCGGACTGAAGGGTCCCGGGTTTGATTCCAGTCAAGGGCACTGATGGGGTTGCAGGCTCCATCCCCAGTAGGGGGCGTGCAGGGGGCAGCTGATCAATGATTCTCATCATTGATGTTTCTGTCTCTCCCTCTCCTTTCCTCTCTGAAATCCATAAAAATATATTAAAAAAGGAAAAAAAAGCATCTGTGTTTTTCACAACTGGCCTTTTCACAAGAATAAGATACTGGATACATTCCATAAGACAAATCCCAAAACACAAGTTGAAAATACCATTCTTTGATGATACCATTCATTAACAATTTTTAAAAGTCATCACTAATGGACAGTCAACGCAAGTCATTTTTTTAAACAATATAAAATGCACTTTTAAGCCTCTACTTTTATTGTAAATACTTTCCACAAAATTGTCCAGGTTATTTGGAAACTAGGATTAAATTCTGCTTTTAAATAATACATACGGATAATAAAATAAAATATACACCAAAGTAGGCAAAACATTAAACTACTGGAATACTAAAAAGATTAAGTGGGGTATCCCGCAATAGAATCTAACCTGTTTCATATTTACATTATACCCAAAAGCACCTTCGCAATATGTTCATCAAAAGCCTCTTAAAGGGGTGGGGGGACTGAAGGAAGTCAATGGGGGGAAAACGGGGACTTATGTAATACTTTCAACAATAAAGAATTATTTAAAAATAAATAACTAAATAATAATAAATAAATAGCCTCTTAAAAAAAGGTTTCACCAATGCTCAGTACAAATGTACTAAATTTCTAATACTGAAGAATAGCATAAAAAAAATCAGGGTCAAGGTGCAGAATATTATGTATTCTATGCTCCCCATTGTGTTTTACAAAGAGAGGAAAAACTGTTGGTGATGGGGTTCAGGACATGCCACCCCAAAATACAGCACTTTGCCATATTGACCACTTTAAGCTGAAGGAGTTTAAAATAGGCAGAGCAGGAAGGTCACTCTACCCTCTCCCACAACCCTTTTCTCCTGAAACAGGTCATAAAACCTTCATGAGATGTGCCCTCCCTAAACCCAGAAGAAAAGAGCATCCTTATGGACAAAGACGAAGAGTCACCAAGAAGCCCACAAACAGGCCTTGCTAAGTTTCCCTCAGTTTACTACAATTACCTCATATTCTTTAACCTATCCTATTCCTTGTTAACTGTCCACTCTTCATCAAACATAGTATAAAATACTCATGTCTTCGTTTTCTTAAGAAGGATCCTCTATCACATTAAACTTAAATAAATTTGTATGTTTTCTCCGTTAATCTTTGTCAGTTTAATTTGCAGACCTGGCCAAAGACCCAAAAAGTGTCAAGAAAAAACCTTTCCTTCCCCTACATTGGCTAAAATAAACATAGTATATTGTCTGTGTCAAAAGAAAACTCTTGGAAAATTTCAATTAAAAGGCTAGAAGAGAATGTTAAGGAAATCTATCAAGAAGTAAAACAAAAAACAAAGACATGGAAAATAGAAAAATAATATTTGAGAATACAGTCTAGAAAGTTTAACATTTGAAAAATCAGAGTGGTAGAAAGAAAATAGAGGAAAAAAAGAGATAAGAAAATAATCTAAGTAGTAATAAATTTCCCAGAACTGAAAGTCATGTGTCTGCAGATTGAAGAAAGGACCACAGTGACCTGAAGTGAAACAAAAGAAAACTACACATCAAGAATATTCAAGAAAATAAAGGATAAAGAGAAAATCCTAAAAGCTTCCAAAGAGAGAAAAAGATCACATTAAATGAAACAACGCCTTTAAAATTGTGAGTCAATTATTTTACAATCTAGAAATATATTTTCAGGCAAATTAGCAATTAAATGTGACATTAAGATCAAAACGAAAGAATAAAAAAACAACCTCTTTTTTACAGAGCTACATGAGAACATGCTTTTAAGATCTGAGTCTCGGAAAAACCAAGATGGCGGCATAGGTAAACACCGGAAATTGCTGCCTCCGACAACAACTTCAAAAATACAACTAAAAGACAGAACGGTCATCATCCAGAACCACAGGAAGGCTGGCTGAGTGGAAATCCTACAACTAGAAGGAAAGAGAAGAGCACACAGACTCAGAGGAGCTACGAAAGTAAAGTGCAGAGGGAAGCAGACAAAATGCGAAGACAAAGAA
>NW_005371410.1:5149357-5152218 GCF_000412655.1 Myotis brandtii
TGATCAAAAATAGACCCAGAGTCATAGAAGCATGAACAGATTGTTGAACCTCAGAGGGAAGGCAGGGGAGGGTGAATGGGAAGAGATCAACCAATGAACTTGTATGCATATATGAATAACCCTTGGACACAGACAATGGGGTCGTGAGGGCCTGATGGTGGGGGGGCTGAGGAGGGAGGAAAAATGGGAGCAGGCTGGAAGAGGTTAATAGGGGGAAAAGGAGGACCTATGTAATACTTTCAACAATAAAGAAAAAGAAAAAAAATAAAGTATACAGTACCTTTATGAAAGTAAAAAAAATTGAATGAAAAATACTTTGGAAATTGTTTTGTTTAGTGATCACATTCTTGAAAGAGTACTAAATAAGCACAGAAAAAATTTCAGAATGAAAAATTTACCAACAATCTTAAACATAAGCAGTATTCTTTTAATCCTTACTGGAGAATATGTATTTTTTACTTTATTAGAGAGAAAGGAAGGGAGAAAAAGAGAAACATCAATGTGAGAGAGACACATCAATTGATTGCCTCCCGTACACACCCGACGAGATTGAACCGCACCCTAGACTGTGACCTGACAGGAATTAAACCCTCAACCTTTTGGTGTACAGGATGATGCTCCAACCAAGTGAACCACCCAGCCAGGGCAAAAAAGCACTATTATTTTATCAACCAAAGGACTTATATGCAAGCATATAGGCCTAACCAATGGACACAGACAACAGGGGGGTGAGGGCATGAGGGGGGGGGGTGAGGGGTAACGTGGGTATAAGGACACATATGTAATATCTTAATCAATAAAAAAATATATTTAAAAATTAAAAAAAAAAAAAAGATCTGAGTCTCAATGAGATGATGGAGCTACTATAATGCACATCTGGGCCTGTTCAGGTGATACTTTAACAGCTGATTTGGCCCCAAAGATCAAGAAACTTGCCCTAGCCCGTTTGGCTCAGTGGATCTTGCGGACTGAAGGGTCTTGGGTTTGATTCTGATCAAGGGCCTGTACCTTGGTTGTAGGCTCGACCCTGGCACTGGTCAGGGTGCATGCAGAAGGCAACCAATCGATGTGTCTCTCTCACATTGATGTTTCTCAATGTGAATAGAGGAAAAAAGAAATAAGAAAATAATCTAAGTAGTAATAAATGTGTGTCTCTCCCTCTCACTTCCACTCCCTCTGAAAATCAATGGAAAAATAGCCTTGGGTAAGGATTAACAACAACAAGAAAGAAACTTAATATGAGGTCCCAGTGCAGCCAAATCCTCATCCAAGAAAGACATCATGACTTTAGTCAACGATAGTGATAAAAGCCCCTACCTTGGATTAGGGGTATACAACTAGGGAAAGGAAAATTATTTCTACACTATTTCTGTTTTCCTTTTAGTGCCTTATACCTAATAAGCAGGGTTTCCTCCCCCTTTTTTCTTTCTTTATTCATGTTGTAGAGGGGAGTGGGAACTACTCTAAACTGCCTATAATTTACTTACGTAGGCACAAAGCACTCTATGGCTACCTTTTCAAAATACCTGTTATACTGGCTTAATGTCTATATTCTCCAGTAACTGTATGACCCACAAGGGTACATACAGTGATGTTTACTACTATATCCTAGAACAGTGCATGGTATTTATCAAGAAAATTTGTAGGATATGTAAATACACAAAAATATTAATATTGGCTATGTTAGCTGATGGTGTTATGTATGTTTTTACATGTCTCAAATTTCCATACTTTTTAAATTAAGTTAAATAATGTTTATAATAAAAATTAATAAAGGAAAGCATACAGGTATTGAATGTTTGCCAAAAAAAAAAAAATTAAATCCAGCGTTCTTGCCGTAACCGGTTTGGCTCAGTGGATAGAGCGTCAGCCTGAGGACTGAAAGGTCCCAGGTTCAATTCCGGTCAAGGGCATGTACCTTGGTTGTGGGCACATCTCCAGTAGGAGGTGTGCAGGAGGCAGCTGATCGATGTTTCTCTCTCATCGATGTTTCTAACTCTCTATCTCTTTCCCTTCCTCTCAGTAAAAAATCAATAAAATATATATTTTTTAAAAATCCAGCGTTCTTCGGGTGACATACCCCAATTACAAGATATACAAAAACTGTATTACCACAGGTCTTTCCTTTCTAATCAATCTAATTCTCAAAAAAAAAATTTACAAAATTTTATGGCTTTAAGAGGAGAGACAGAACCAGGTGTTTAAAATACAAATATTTTTAAACACTTATTTTTGTAGGTTTGGGTCAGTGGATAGAGTGCCAGCCTGCAGACTAAAGGGTCCTGGGTTTGATTCTGGTCAAGGTCACATACCTCAATTACAGGATCTATCCTGGCCCTGGTCAGGGCACATATGGGAGGCAACCAATCAACGTTTCTCTCTCACATTGATGTTTCTCTCTCTCTGTCTCTCCCTCCCACTCTCTCTAAAAAAATATTCTCGGGTGAGGATTAACAACAACAACAAAAAAGTGGTAATCTACACTAATAAAAGAGAAACATGGTAATTGGCGTACGACCGCTACCCTTCCCATTGGCTAATCAGCATATCCTTATGCAAATTAACTGTCAGCCAAGATGACGGCCAGCAGCCAGGCAGCTGGAAGCGAACATGAGGCTTCCTTGCTTCAGTGACTGCAGACTCCAACGTTCCCCGCCTGACTTGCCGGCCTCTGAGCTGCAACTCTAAGAAACATTGTAACAAATATAGAAGCTAAACAAAACCCCAGAAACCAGCTTTCAGCCTGCTGGGAAGCTAGCCGGGATCTCAGAATCTCAGAGCTACATTGTTTCGATTATAGAACGGCAAACAAACCAGATACCAGCTTTCAGCAGCGGAAGCCTCACAGCTACACAGCTAGA
>NW_005371410.1:5153465-5157592 GCF_000412655.1 Myotis brandtii
GGGGGCCCCCCCCCCCCCCCCCCCCCCAGTGCACAAATTTTTGTGCACCGGGTATCTAGTTACTCAATAAAGTTTATTTTTTAAAAATAAAATAAAATGCAATTATTTTTATATATCTTTTATTATTATAAATCTTAATATTACGTAACTGATAAGTTATTTTCTTATATAAGTTTAAACCAGTTTTCATATCTTGATAGTTTTTACTTGATTCTCAGGTTCATAATACTAAATTTTAGATTACTTTATATTACATTAACTAACATATAAATTTTATATCCTCTGTATGTGGAAAAATTCCCAATTCAAATTCTATCAATCTCTTACTAAGAACACACACTTAGTACTATAGAAACATTAAAGCTCATTTTTATTTACCAAAGGTCTCATGAGCCTACAGAACAAGTTAATGAAATCCCTCAAGAGGATGTAATAGCAAATAATCCCCATTTCCACCTTTTAGATTTTTACCAAGTAACCAACTTCTAAACATAATTTACATATTATATTGTTTACAATTATTAAACATCATGAGTTTAAAAACAGATTTTGAGTTTGAGACAGGGGTCAGCAAATATTTTTCTGTAGAGGTTCAGATAGTAAATATTTTAGGCTTTGAAGGCCACAAGATCTATGTCACAACCGCTCAATTCTGTTATTACAGTGATGGAAGCTGCTATAGATGAGATGTAAATGAATAAGTGTAAGGGCATGTTCCAATAAAACTTTATTTATAAAAATGAGCAGCAGGCCCAGTCAGTGCGGTTCAGTGGTTGATCGTCCACCCATGCACCAAGAGGTCCCAGGTTCAATGCCTGGATTATGGGCTGCATCCCCAGTAGGGGATGTGTAGGAGGCTGCCAACCGACATTGATGCATCGATGTTTCTATCTCTCTCTCTCCCTTTCTCTCTCTCTAAAATCAATAAAAACATATTTTTTTAAATGAGCAGCAGGCCAAATTCATTCCTTGGGCCCTAGTTTGCTGACCCCTGGTTTAGAGTATTATACCTTCCAGCTCTGCTCATATAAAAGTAGTATAGGTTTTCTCTCTTGCTTATTATTTTAATGGCAATTTCCACATTTAAGCACTATCCATTCATTCACTTATTCTATAGATTTTTACCAAGTGCCTACTATGTGCCAGAAATAATAATAGGTGTTATAAATAAATAAAATAAAATAAAATAAAATCCCAACCTCTTAATACTTACATTCTAATAGGGAAATCAATAAATAAACAAGCTAATAAATACATAATATAATTTCAAGTAGTGCTAAATATGAAGAAAACTAAAGCAAAGTAAAAAGAGTGGGGAAGGAAAGGTGAGACTCTTTGGATAGATCAGGGAGACCTAACAGGAAATCACTTTTAAGTAGAGAATGAATGAAGCAAGTGAACAATGCATATAATATCTGGGGGAAGAGCATTACAGGCATATGGAAGAGCACCTGCAAGGGCCCTAAAGCAGTGAGGCCCAGAAATCAAGATTTTAAAAAGATTCCCAGGTGATTCTAATGTGCAGCCAAGGTTGAGAACCACTGCCCTAAAGAGATTCAGAAAGCTAAGATGTTTGAATAAAGACAAGATAAACCTGGGGGATAAAAGGATCACTGGTAGCTGTGCTGAGAATAGACTGCAGAGGGCAGAAGTGAAACAGGAAGACCAATCCTAAGCTGTTGCATGCATTTCTAAACTTCTAAAATGGTATATAGATAGATATAGATATACATATAGATATAGATATATATTATATAATGTTTTTAGAGAGGAAGGGAAAGGGGAGGAGAAGGGGCGATTAAGGGGGGCTAGGAGAGAGGGAGCGGGAGAGGGAGAGGGAAACATCCATGAGAAAGAAACATCCATCAGTTGCCTCCCCTACACGCCCCAATAGGGGATGGAACCCCCAACCTAAGTTAGTGCCTTGACCAGGAATCCAACTCGCAATCTTTTGGTGTAGGAAGAACGCTCCAACCAAATGATCCACCCAGCCAGAGCTAAACAGTTTTGAAACACAACTAACAAATGTAAAAGCATAGCAGATTAAATTTTTTAAAATATATTTTATTGATTTTTTTACAGAGAGGAAGAGAGAGGGATAGAGAGTTAGAAACATCAAGGAGAGAGAAACATCGATTAGCTGCCTCCTGAACACCCCCTACTGGGGATGTGCCCGCAACCAAGGTACATGCTCTTGACTGGAATCGAACCCGGAACCCTTCAGTCCGCAGGCTGACGCTCTATCCACTGAGCCAAACCGGTTAGGGCAGCAGATGAAATTTTAACATTGACTTTCATCAAAGTAAGTGTGACTTTAGGCTAACTGCTTAAGACTCCATCCATGAGCCTGTTTCCTAATCTTTAAAACGGATGCCCACCATAAAGGTTTTTGCAAGGAACAAATTAAATAACATATAAAACGGCTAGTACAGTTCCTAACACACAGGAGGCCCACAAAAATCGAAAATCATCTTTACAGTCTTATTTCTACACTAGATTCATGCCTATGACTAGCCCTCAGTCTAGACCAGTGTTGTCCAAGACCGCGGCCGTTACCACATGTGATTACCGAGCATTGGAAATGTGGCAGGTCCAAATGGATATGCGTTTTAAGTGTAAAATACAGACTTAGTGAAAAAAATAATATAAAATATCTTATAACTACTGTACATTGATTACATGTAAGGAGATAATACTTTGAATATACTGGGTTAAATTTTTTCAATTAACCACCTTTTTTTTTTAACTTGATTTATGTGGCTACCAGAACTTTTTTTTAAAATATATTTTATTGATTTTTTACAGAGAGGAAGGGAGAGGGATAGAGAGTTAGAAACAATGATGAGAGAGAAACATTGCTCAGCTGCCTCCTGCACATCTCCTACTGGGGATGTGCCCGCAACCAAGGTACATGCCCTTGACCGGAATCGAACCTGGGACCCTTCAGTCCGCAGACCGACGCTCTATCCACTGAGCCAAACCGGCCAGGGCCAGAACACTTTTAAGTATATACTTAGCTCTCGTTACGTTTCTACCGGGCAGATATGCTCTCTTAGCCACACGGTGGACTCCCTGACAGGGGTTCAATCCGGCCCAGGCCCCCCTAATCCCGGCTCACGTTAACGCTCCCCACTCGCACCGCACGGGGAAGCCTGATCATGTAATCGCTCTTAATTTTTAAGTGTGAAGCCCACAGATCCGCCCAGACAACTCCCAACTGTTACCTACAGAAGAGATGTGTCTCTAGAGAAAACCCCAGCGGCCCCTCCCGCGGACGCCGGTCAGCACTGGAGGGGCTGGGGCCTGAGCAGAAAGGGGTCGCCCTTCAGGAGCGAGAGGAGACGACGGGGCCCGCGCCCCGGTCTGCAGGCGCCCTTGGCGCCCACGGAGAAGTCCGAAGAGGAAAGCCTTTCCAGCTCGGGGGGCCCGGCGGGGGACGAGTCTGAAGCGGGGAGAGGGGCTGGGCTGAGGCAGAGGCTGCAGGGAGGAGCGGTACCTTAAGAATCCCCCGCATCTTCGCCAGAAAAGGCCGGAACTCCTCGGGGGGCACCTCGGGGTAGAGCTGGCTCCGCAGCAGCTCCTCGGTAACGCCCGGGTGCCCGTGGAAGTCCTTCTGGGCCAGGCCGCTCAGCAGCCCGCTCAGGGACTTGCAACTCTCCAGCTCGCCCGCCATTGTCCCCTCTCTCCTTCTTAAAAAAATTTATTCTTTTTAACACGATAGTTTAGATTTGCTTTTTAAAAAACCTTAAAAACATGTCATTTTCCTGGGTTTGGCTATTGTAAATTATATTCATATTTTAAATATAATTATATATGTATCTATAAAACATATTATTATATATTATGACATATATATATTATTTGTTATTGACAGATGTTTGTTAAAATCTTGCAATATGATTGTCAAATGATCTACTTCTGATTTTAGTTTTGTCCAGTTTTCCAGGAGGAGCCCGTGATGGCAGTGGCCAGCTCTGCTCTGCAAAACCCATCACCTTAGAGCAGTGGTTCTCAACCTTCCTAATGCCGAAACCCTTTAATACAGCTCCTCATGTTGTGGTGACCCCCAACCATAAAATTATTTTCGTTGCTACTTCATAACTGTAATTTTGCTACTGTTATGAATC
>NW_005371410.1:5157669-5167353 GCF_000412655.1 Myotis brandtii
AAAACAATATGTAAATTATATATTGTTTTCCGATGGTCTTAGGCGACCCCTGTAAAAGGGTCGTTGGACACCCAAAGGGGGTGCGACCCACAGGTTGAGAACCGCTGCCTTAGAGTTTTGCAGTCCATTCAGTTCCAGAAGGATCATCTTGCTTCTGCGGATTTCCTTCATCACTGCAGGGCCCACGCAGAGGAAAGAACACTTGGCGATCACTTGAGATAGGGTTGCATCCTATGAAAGTGTCAGTTTAACTTTTGGGTGGCTGCATCTCATTCCAGACCTTACCAGTCTACTAACTGAATAGAATCTTCTATCACTCAGATCTAATCTCTGCCTAATCCTTACCTGTCCAAGAAAATTTAACTATCCCCTGATAACAATGCCTTTGTTTGGATTGTTACTTGCCTTTTTATGTCATTAATCTTTCCAGCTAGATCAGTGCCTCTGATCCAATGCTCCTTTCCATAATAAATATTTTGTCAACATCTTTACTGTCCTGAAATGACATGCATGATAATATAGTTATCTACGCATATAATTTCAAAAATTCCATATATTGTTCACTCATAAAAAGGAACACCCAAAAATAAAATCAAAAATAAAATAAAAGCCCTAACCGGTTTGGCTCAGTGGATAGAGTGTCGGCCTGCGGACTGAAGGGTCCCAGGTTCGATTCCGGCCAAGGGCATGTACCTTGGTTGCAGGCACATACCCAGTGGGGAGTGTGCAGGAGGCAGCTGATCGATGTTTCTCTCTCATCAATGTTTCTAACTCTCTATCCCTCTCCCTTCCCTCTCCCTTCTTCTCTGTAAAAAATGAATAAAATATATTTTTAAAAAATAAAATAAAATAAAAGGAACGCCATACTGATAGGTGCGACAACATGGATGCACCTTTAAAACATGCTAAGTAGCCCTAGCCGCTTTGGTTCAGTAGATAGAGCCTCGGCCTGCGGACTAAAGGGTCCCTGTTCTGAAAAATTCGGGTCAAGGGCAGGTACTTTGGTTGCAGGCTCTTCCCCGCACTGTGGCTCTGGTTGAGGCTCCTGCTGGAAGCAACCAATCCATGTGTTTCTCTCACAGCGATGTTTCTCTTTGTTTTTCCCTCTCTCTTCAACTCTCTCTAAAAAATCAATGGAAAAATATCCTCAGGTGAGGATTAACAAAAAAAATAAATAAAATAAAATAAAAATAAAACATGCTAAGTAAAAGAAGACAGACACAAAATGATAGCAATTATATGAAATGTCCAGAATAGGCAAATCCATACGGACAGAAAGTAGTTCAATGGTTGCCAGAGACTAGAGAAAGGGAGAATGACATTAATGGGTTCTGAATTTCTTTTAGGGAGGTGATGAAAATGTTCTAGATTAGAATTATACTAGTAGGTAGTGGTTATGATTATGCAACTTTGTGAATATAATAAAATCCACTGAATTGTACACTTTAAGGGATCTTTCACAGTATGTGAATTATATCTCAATTTAAAAATCAGTATAAAAGCCTAATTGTAATTTAGAATAAAAATAAAAGGACATTTACAGGGAACTCATGCAACTTAACAATAGGAAGATAAACAATCCACTCAAAAAATGGGCAACGGTGCCCTAACCGGTTTGGCTCAGTGGATAGAGAGTCAGTCTTCTTCGGACTCAAGAGTCCCAGGTTCGATTCCGGTCAAGGGCATGTACCTTGGTTGCGGGCACATCCCCAGTAGGTGGTGTGCAGGAGGCAGCTGATCGATGTTTCTCTCTCATCGATGTTTCTAACTCTCTATCCCTCTCTCTTCCTCTCTGTAAAAAATCAATAAAATATATATATTTTTTAAAAAACTTTAAAAAAAAAAGGGCAACGGACCTAGATAGACACTTTTCGAAAGAGGACATACAGAAGGCCGAAAGACATATGAAAACATGCTCAAAGTCACTAATTATACTAGAGATGCAAATCAAAACAACAATGCAGTATCATCTCACACCTGCCAGAATGGCTATCATCAACAAATCAACAAACAACAAGTGTTGGAGAGGATGTGGAGAAAAAGGAACCCTTCTGCACTGCTGGTGGGAATGCAGACTTGTGCAGCCACTGTGGAAAACAGTATGGAGTTTCCTCAAAAAACTAAAAATGGAACTCCCATTTGACCCAGTGATCCCACTTCTAGGAATATATCCCAAGAAACCAGAAACACCAATCAGAAAGGATATATGCACCCCTATGTTCATAGCAGCACAATTCACCATAGCTAAGATTTGGAAACAGCCTAAGTGCCCATCAGCAGATGAGTGGATTAAAAAACTGTGGTACATCTACACAATGGAATACTACGCTACAGTAAAAAAGAAAGAACTCTTGCCATTTGCAACAGCATGGATGGAACTGCAGAGCATTATGCTAAGTGAAATTAGCCAGTCAGAGAAAGATAAATACCACATGATCTCACTCATTTGTGGAATATAGAGAACTACATAGACTGATGAACAGGGACAGATCCAAAGACAGAGAAACAGTGATCAGACTATCAATCCCCAGAGGGAAAGTAGGAGAGGGTGGAGGTAAGGGGAAGAGATCAACCAAAGGACTTGTATGCATGCATATAAGCCAAACCAATAGACATGGACAACAGGGGGATAAGAGCATGAGTGGGGAGGGAGAGATTGGAGGGTAATGGGGGGATGAGGACACATTTGTAATACCTTAACCAATAAAGAAATTTTAAAAATAAATAAATAAAATAAAAGGAGATTATAATATATGTTTTTCAATGTGTATTTGGGCACAACTACACTAGGTGACTAAAAAACATGAAGTAGCCCGATGCCTGGATCTGTATGTAGAACCACCTGTGACTTCCAAAAATATAAATACAGGTATGTGTTAGGTCACACGTTCCTCCTTCGGCGACCTAACAGTATGCTGTATTGGTGACTACAGAGAGAGAAAGAAAAAGAAAGAGAGAGAGAGGTTGCCACTGTTAACTTGGTCTGAAATGTGAACAATGGTTCATAAAATTCAGAATAAAAAACATTCTTCTCTTACTTTACCTAGTAATTGCAAACCAAGAATGTTCCATGTATTTTAAAGTCATACTAACAACGCACTGTATTTATATTTATGACGGAGTTAGATTTGAGGTTCAGACCATAACAAACAGGTAGATTTTCACCTACATGAATATCCCCTATACAGCCTGAGCCAGTCCTCCTCTGTTATTGTGAAAATTGAAATACCCCTGTTGGTGTGGTTGAGCATCGAACTATGAACTGGGAGATTCCTGGTCAGGGCACATGACCAGGTTGCAGGCTCAATCCCCAGAAGGAGGTGTGCAGGTAGCAGCCGATTGATGTTTATCACGTGTCAATGTTTGTATCTCTCACTCCCTCTCCATTCCTCTCTTTATAAAAATCCATAAAAATATCATTTAAAAAAAATCACTACTCTAGACTGCTATAATTAATGTTTATCCAGTGTTTGCCTGAAGTCAAGAGGCATTCTTTATAATAGAAAAGATATAAGATATTTCTTCCCCTAAAGCAGGGTGTGGGGCTTCCAGGAGGCAGCTATCAGTGACTCTCCCATCACTGATGTTTCTCTCTCTATCTTCCTCTTCATTCCTCTCTGAAATCAATTAAAAATATTTTTTAAATGAGTCAGCTATATTTGGTCAAACATTTTTAAAAATATGTTTCTATTGATTTCAGAGAAAGAAGGGCATATTTCCTTCTGTCTGGTTATCTGATTTTTCTAAGCATCTACAGTGTACATGTAATACCATTGTAATAAAAAGTTACATAGTGAGCCCAGCCTTTATCACTCAGTGGTTAAGTGTCAGCCCATGAACCAGGAGGTCATGGTTCAATTCCTGGTCAGGGCACATGCCCAGGTTGCTGGTTCCATCCCCAGTAGGGGATGTGCAGGAGGCAGCTGATCGGTGACATTTCTCTCATCAATGTTTTTATCTGTCTACCACTCTCCCATCCTCTCTCTAAAAAATTAATAAAGATATATATATATTTAAAATTGTTTTGTTATATAATGACACATAAAATAGTTATCCTAAAGTGAAACTTCTTTTATTTAAAAGAACGTGTTCTACATGACTGAGAAAAGCTATGCACTTTACATAGTGTTTCTTAAATGTTTTGATAATATTAGATGCTTTCAGAATCTGATAGAAGCCTAAGATACTTTCCCCTTAAAATGCAAATCTACACCAAATGTAGCTTACAACATCTAGAGGTTAATTTAACCCTCTGAAGTATTTTATAGACCTCCTAGTTTTACACTTGTCCTAAGAACCCCTTCTCAGTACTCCCAGTTTTAATTAAGCCCCATAGGAAATAGATTACTCTTTTACAAGCAGGGGGGTGGGGAGGCAATCCTGTATATCACTATCATCGTCTAACTCCTATTCCAATGTATGTAATACATGAACATATCACTGCCTGCCTGAGCCTACAGCAAATTCCAAAACACCAGTGATCACTAAAATAAAATCATCCTGTGCCACCAGGGGCTGCTATTGTCAATGTAACTGTTCGAGGTTGGTCACAGCCGCATTTTCAGAATGCATTTGTAACAAGAGGATCAGAGCACAAAGTTTTATTAAACCTCAAAACCTGTTTCACAGACAACAAACCTGGGCATAGGCCTATTGAAAGGATTGCTTACGGTGAGGCAACAGCAAAGAAAAAAACCTGAAGCCTTGGGGCAAAGAGAAAGGATGAGCACCTAATAGCTGCTCACCTGGTAAACAGGTTTCCCTTTCATTGTTGCCAAATAGGTTTCCATTTAACGTTCCATTAAAAACTGGTAGCTCCTCCTATTCAATTACCTTTTTATGGTTCACAGGCTGTTTGGTCCCAGGCCAGAAATGCGTGTTTTGTTTTGTTTTTTAAATGTATTTTTTTATAGATTTCAGAGGGAAGGGAGATGGAGAGAGAGATAGAAACATCAATGATGAGAACCATCAATTGACTGCCTCCTGCACACCTCCCACTGGGGATCAAGCCTGCACCCCGGGCATGTGCCCTTGACCAGAGTCGAACCCAGGACCCTTCAGTCCACAGGCCAACGCTTTATCCACTGAGCCAAACCGGCCAGGGCAGAAATACGTGTTTTTTAATAAGGTTTTCCATATCTGAAAACATTAAAATTTAAAATGTGGACCAAAATAATGTGCAAACACAGGGCCTCCAAAGTTTTGCAATAGACTCGCCCTGTTCCCTGTCTCTACTCCTCCTTTTTCATTTCTATTTTAATTACCATTCACTCTCCACTCAACCAGCTACTCAACAGATATTAGTTGAGAACTTTGGGCCAATCATTCTGTTAGGTTCCACAGCATACAGAATCAAATAAGACAGTCTGCCCTAAAATCTTACATTCTGGTAAGGAAAAATAATAAGTAAATAAAAGTTAGCAGAATATGTCACCCTAAAATGCCATTCTGATATGGAATTATTTTTTAGCTGAAGGCAACTGAGAAGAAACAGATACAAGAAAAGCTCTATGCCCTCCTATTTGCCTAAAAGCAGGACATAAATTTTCAAAGGTGTCCCACCTGCTCTGCCTACCAAGAACAAAAGTCAATCCCAGGAGACAACTTTAAACCCTTATCAAAAAAAAAAAAAAAGGCCTTCATTTAAATCTGCATAACAAACCTTACTCATGTTTATCTTGCAGTTCCCGGTCATTTCCCCATCATTTGTCTTCCTGACACCTTACTTTCCTCTTTGGCTGAAGATGGTACAAAAATTGGATTTCTAAACCACCACTTTGAGTTACTCATTTTCCATAGGCATCTCAAATGTATACATAAACAAATGATTAAAATGCAATGAACTAAGCGTTGTTAGAACCTAGAAATAACTATCAGATTTGGTGGTGGAAGAAAGAAAAAATTAACTCAGCCTCAGGGGGTCAAATAGAGGCTTAATGGTGAATAGTGTTGGAGGAGGTGATTGAGAGGACATGACCACTGGTTGACCTTAGAGCTGGACCAGGGCAATCACTCCTTTCCCTATCCTTGGAATGTATGTTCTTCTTACAATTTCCACAATAGGAGCCGCTCCAAGGACACTGCCTTGAGAGTAAGGTGTTGAGATCATCTGGATAATATACATGACTGAGCCCAGATAAGGCCTTTATATACACTAAGATTCTGGTGGGCAGGTGTAGAGATGTACTTGTCTTGTGACTCCCCCTCCCCCCAAGACAAGCCTCATTAAGTTCCTTTGCTTATTAAAACTACCACCTACCTATCTGGAGTGGCTGCTTCCTTCTTCGATCTCTTCCTACTCTCCTTGTGGGAGGGGGAAGGGGGAAAGGAGAAAGGGGGTGCTGGTTTCAGATTTCACCCAGGAAACTCCTGAGGTTGTAAGCCAACAAGTAGCTCAACATGTTGCAGCGGAAATAGCGTGTCCCTGTGTTTGGAGGCATTAAAATCAATAGTGTGTTAAGGCACAGTATGAATCTCATAGTGTAATGATGGGGTTCAGAACACACTACCCCAAAATTGGCACTATGGCATATTGAATATTTGAAGGAACACAAGAAACAAAATTTGGGAAATGACAGGTGCGAGAACTCTCTGACCTCTCCCTTCTCCCCTAAAGCAGGTCATAAGATCCTCATGTGAGAGGTGCCCTTTCTATACCCAGAGCATTCTTATCTCCAAAGATGAGGAATGCCAAGAGGAATCTGAATGAACAGGCCTTGCTAAGTTTTTCCAGATTACTATCTTTAACTCATATCCTTGTCCTATTGTTGGCAGTGAAATAGTGTACTAGATGTTAAGTGAAGTCAGACTGGACCTCAGTTCAGCAACCTCAGTACTTGAATTCTACGAAAAAATCCAGAGCCAACACTCAAACTATAAGCAAAAGTTTATTTAGGAAGCCACAGAGGTAGAAGTGATCTGTAGAAGAAATGGGTTCAGAAAACAAATTATAGAGCCAAAAGAAGGGATCCTTAGAGCTTAGGAGAGAGAAGGGTGACTGGGAAAGGTGCTGGCTTGCCTGAAAGGGAAAGAGCCCTCGGTCCTCCATCCTAAAGGCTTTTAAAAATATATGCATATTTTTTTATTGATTTCAGAGAGGAAGGGAGAGAGAGAGAAACATCAATGATGCGAATCATTGGTCGTCTCTTTTGTACGCCCCTTACTGGGAGTTGAGACCGAAACCCGGGCATGTGCCCTGACCAGAAATCAGTCTGTCACATTCAGGTTCATAGGTTGATGTTCAACCACTGAGCCACACCAGCCAGGCCATCCTAAGGACTTTTAAGTGTGAGGATTTTAGGGAGGTCCCCGGGGAGGATCTCAAGAGACTATTCATCAATTTTCCGGGTGTGTCCTTTCAGGGTTGTCTCCACTGATTGGTTGGCACCAGTGCAGGGGGTCATTAGTCAACGTAGCTGGTTCTGATGTCAGCCATGGCAACACTTATCTGATTTTGCTGTGTGTGTGTGTTTTTTTGGGGGGGGGGGGCTAGAGCTGAAACACAACTGAGGCCTAGATGTTATCTCCAGGAGTTAATGCTTAAGAGAGTGGTTGTGCAAGGGCCCAGATGGGATTTGCATGAGGCTACTCTTCAGCCCCTTGTTCCTCCTCTAGGGAGTCTACTACATGACTACCAACATACCAGGGGAGGAAAGGTCAGGGGAGGGTCTGAGCTGCATGACCAGGATATGAAAGTTCAGGGGGTCTAAACCGAATGACCAGCCACTTGCTAGGGGAGGAAGGATTACCCTAGGGTCGAGGTCCTTGTTTTCCCAGTTTTGCCCATTACTAGGCACCTCCACCCTGGTGACCTTCTGTACTTGGCCCATGGTCCTTGCTCTGCTCACTCTGTCTAACTGCCTACCACACTATCATATTTTCCCACAACTTTCCACTCATCAAATCTAGCATAAAACGCTCAGGTTTAACCACTTATCAGGTGTTCATTTCCTCACCAAGGTTCCCATGTCACATAAAACTTATATTAAATAAATATGTGTGCTTTTCTCTTGTTAATGTCTTTTGTGACAGAGCGCCAGTCAAGAATCCAAGAAGGTAGAAGAAAAGATCTTTTCCTGCCGTAGCTGGTTTGGCTCAGTGGATACAGGACCAAAGGATCCCGGGTTCAATTCCGGCCAAGGGCACATACCTTGGTTGCAGGCTCCTCCTCGGGCCCAGGGCTCGTGCAGGAGGCAATCATGTGTCTCTCTCACATCGATGTTTCTCTGTCTTTCCCTCTCTCTTCCACTCTCCCTAAAAATCAATGGAAAAAATATCCTCTGGTGAGGATTTAAAAAAAAAAAAATCTTTTCCTGCCCTACAGTAGCAAAAGTGGACCAGGAGCCCAAAGTTATAAACCTGAAAAGGTAAACAGGACCTGGGTCAGAGAAATGGGTATTTTACACATAAAGCGGACATTTATACTTGGTTGTTGAGGAGTTACTGAAGGTTTTAAGTAGGGGAGTAATAACATCCCATTTGAGTTTGTGGAAAACAAACTGGAGGAGCAGGAAAAGCCAAAAGCTAGACCATCACAGTAATGAAATAGATGATCATGTGGGTCTAAGGCAATGGCACTTAGGTTGGAGAATAGAGATTCCTGATATTAAGACTGTGAAATGAGCCCTAACTGGCTTGGCTCAGTGAATAGAGCATCGGCCTGCAGACTGAAGGGTCCCAGGTTCGATTCTGGTCAAGGGCATGTACCTTGGTTGCGGGCACATCCCCAGTAGGAGGTGTGCAGGAGGCAGCTGATCAATGTTTCTCTCTCATAGATGTTTCTAACTCTCTATCCCTCTCCCTTCCTCTCTGAAAAAAAATCAATAAAATATATTTAAAAAGAAAAAAAAAGAATGTGAAATGATGCCCAGTAGGTGTGGCTCAGTGGTTGAGTGTGACCTATGAACCGGAAGGTCACGTTTGGATCTCCCCCACCCCCTCCGGGCACATGCCTGGGTTACCCAGGACCCCCAGAAGGGGGCATGCAGGGGACTGACAGCCTATGCATGATTCTCATCGTTGATGTTTCCATCTATCTCTCTCTCTCCTTTCCTCTCTGAAATCAATAAAGAATTTTTTTTTAAAAAAGGCAAAATTCTCAGGCTTTAGATGAGGGAAGGGAGAGCAGAATAAAAGGAAGTTATTTCACAGGATTGTTGTGAGGATTAAAAGCGCTAGAGGGTGTAACGGGATTAGCACTGGGCGGGACTGAATGATCGTCATTAAAATGACTCCGAGAACCAGTGTCTATGTTATGTAGTAAAAACTAGTGCAAAACGAGGGCGTTGTATCGACTAGTGAAGCAGTCCTGATCGGGCAGGCAATCACAGCTCCAAAACTTTTAAGATTCTCTAGCATTGAACGAGGGTGTATTTTAATCTATAACTGCCATTCAGTATCAATCAGCATGAGACAACCAGCCCTAACACTTCACGCAAAGGAAACCAGACGCACATCTCAAATCTCTCTCCTCTGATTCCCTTTCAAAATGAATAAAATAAAATAAAAAATACACGGCCTGACAAAACCCGGCTCAGCCCAAAGCGGTAGGGAGCAATCCAGGAGCGAACTACACCTCCAGTGAAGGGACCTCACAGCCGAGGACCCGGAAGTGGGAGGTAGGGGTGTCCCAACGCGCACCTTTAAAATAGAGGGTGGTCCTTTCTACCACACAGGAGTTCGCCC
>NW_005371410.1:5167449-5176105 GCF_000412655.1 Myotis brandtii
GCCAGGCAGGCCCTCCTCCCCGTCTCCGCCCCCTCCTCCTCCCGGAGCAGGCGCTGCATTCTGGAAGGTTCGTGCAGGCGTTGGGCGCGTTCTCCTACTTCGCAGCCGGCCAGAATCCGCATCCATCCGTCCTTCCTGAGCCCCACGCAGACCCAGCCCAGCTCGCCATGCCCGAGAACGTGGCACCCCGGAGCGGGGCGCCTGCCGGGGCTGCCGGCGGCCGCTACAAAAGCGCCTATCAGGACCGGGATAAGCCGGCCCAGATCCGCTTCAGCAACATCTCCGCGGCCAAAGGTATCGCTCCCGGGGCCTAGCCCGCGGCCCTACGGGGTCGGACTCTGCGTCCTCGCCCTGCTTTTGGGTGGTCATGGTTCAGTGATCCCCTCTTGTCCTTAAGGAGCAGCAGCCCCGTGAGAGGATCCTATTATTTTCTGCCGATAACTCTCGACCCGGAGTGTGGATTTTCCGCATTCTGGGACCTGGACGCCCGTCGTTGTTCAGCCTGTTCACTCACGCTTGTAGCGGTCCCTGGGGTTCTGACAGTTAAGCCCTGTCGCTTATCTGCCTTTTGGTCCCACTGGTTAAATGTCTGCACGATACTTATAAGTTCTCTTGTTCTTGTAAAAATAACATTTAAATAAGTTTTCCTCGCTCAGCTGTTGAGTCGAATTGGATAAGCTCTTCACGGCTCTTCACGCTGAAGTTGGGGCGGGGCCCTTCGTATGGGGCTGTGGGGAACAGATTTGCCCGTTTTGCTTGGGAGTAATTGTGGAAAGCTACATTGTGCGTTTATGTTATCTAGGCATGTGCAACCAAACACAAGCAAACCAGGAAACATGAACAGTTTGCCAGAGTTGGATTTTTTGGTAGAACACTTTGGCCATCAAGACCCGCGTTTCGTGCTCTGTTGCCGTTACTTCGTGGCTTTGTAACCTGTAATCTCTAGGCGAGGCTTTCTTACCTATAAAATTGAGGAGAAAAATGTTTCTTACTAGAGTTGTGAGGATTAAGAGAAATCTAATTCGGATAGATTCTGGAAGGAAAGGTGAGAGCAAGGCTTAAGAGATTGTGATGTGTATTGAGGAAAAATGAGTATTTCATTCGGGTTAGAAAATGAGCATGAGAAAAGGGGGGGGGGGGGGGAGAAAATGATCATGAAAGTGAGATGGGAAGGATAGGGTTGGGCCAAATCTTGAAGGACCTGGTGTCCTGTAGAGGATTTGCACAACTGCCCTGGCTAGAAACCATTTTTCAGTAGAATGAGTTAAAGCTAACTTGCAGGGTTGCTGTGGGCATTAAGTAAGAAAGCGTATGAAGAAGAGCCCCATATATAAAATACAGCCTTACAAATACGTATTAGAGGTCGTCATCTGAAGTGAATGAGGGTGTGATGATGCTAAAGAAAAAGATATAGCAGGCCCTCGAATAATGCTTTGTTCAATGTGGTTTCTTTATATTGTTGATAAAGATGTCCTAGTAACTTACCTGTTGCGTTGATCAATTCGCCTGTGGTAAAATTGGTTTCCTTATATGTCATTTGGCTGTAATTCCAAGAACCTATCAATGACACTGAGGACTTTCTGTGCACTGGAGGAAGGGTGGTGGGATAAGAATAGGTTCGGATATGGGCCTAATGAGTTGGAGAGGTCAAAATGACCAGGGGAGTAGATTTAGGGAGTCATTTGGAAATTCAGGAGAGAATATACCTGGAAGTAAAGATGGGGTAGGTAGTTATCTAGGGGGCATAGTGGAAGCTTAGATTTATTATGTTAGAAACAAGATGTTAAATTCTGGGGCCATGTGGAGGGTCAAAAGAGCTATATAATAAGATTTTAAACAAACAAGGAAGATACAGCATGGAAGGTTTACTTAGGTGATCTTTGAAACAGCAGTGAACAGAGAATTGAAACTGGACAAGGGAAATATGCATGTGGGAGAGACCACCTAGATTTATGTAAGGAGACTCAGAGCAAAATAACACAGCTAGTCTTTCCAAGTCAGACAAAACTTACAAACTAATTGAGAAAAGCTGCTGCAATGTGCATCTTTAGTTAAATTCAGGGAGCCAGTTTTTTAAAAAAAATATATTTTATTGATTTTTTACAGAGAGAAGGGGGAGAGATAGTTATAAACATCGATCAGCTGCCTCCTGCACACCTCCCACTGGGGATGTGCCTGCAACCAAGGTACATGCCCTTGACCGGAATTGAACCTGGGACCTTTCAGTCCGCAGGCTGACTCTGTCCACTGAGCCAAACCGGTTAGGGCAGGGAGCCAGTTTTTTATTTTGATGTTATATCTAGTACTATTCTGTATGAGTCATTTAACAGACAATACAGTGTGCCACATGGTGTATGTTAAACTTCAGACACTTTGGGAGATGTTAAGCATATGTAATGTGTGTTTTTCTAGTGTCTTCAAGTAGATGAATTAGGGCATTCTTTTTTTTTTTTAATTGATTTTAAAGCGAGTAGGGGAGAGAGAAAAACATAGATGTGAGCGAGAAACATTGATCCATTGCCTCCCATGCACACCCAGACTGGGGATCCAGCCCACCACCTTTTGATGTATGGGATGACTCCAACCAACTGAGCCACCCCAGCCAGTGAATTGGCTGGTCTGCTTGTAGATTATGGCCATGAGAGGCCACTAAAATTGCTTGGAAGGGTAATAATATTGACTGGGCAATTAGGAATAGCAGCTTCAAACTATGAAATAATTAGGTAGAAAACAATTTTTAAATTACACCAAATATTTTCTCTTAACACTTTAAGGTTATCTATTATTGTTCACAAGGTGGGGAGCCTTATGCTAGCTGTGGAGTACACAGAAACTATTAATGTACAATTTCAACCCTATGTATATGGAGTGAGATGGTATGTGAGAAAGGGAAATATTTAATCAGTTGTCCAGACCTTGTCAAAGAAAAGGGGTCAAGTATTCATCAATTCCAATTTCTCTTAGAAGATAGTAAGAGGACTAATGAAATAGAAACAGTCTCATGAACAGATAATAAGTAACTTTAGCATGGTAGACAGTATATCTAGAGATGTTTCATAACATTGATAATGATGAAAGCTGTGATTTTAGTTTTGTGTTTGTTTCTCATTTTTTGGAGGGAGGGGTCAAGTTAATTACATAGTATGGTAGGAGGTTTTGCCTGTCTTATTGCTGCTTGTCTTATTTTAAAGAATAGAGAAAAGAATACAGTCCTCATTCAGAGATAATATCATTTTGACATTTAAAGGAAGATTAGATAAATCCTCAAAATTTATTCTGTCATAGGCAGAGCATAAGGACTATGTATAGTGACTTTAACATGAAGTGTGTGTCCTACAATTAAAGGAGTAAGTTACTCTGTTTCCAGTAGATTGTTATTAAACAATGAGTTTTCTTTAGTGGACATGGTAAAATGTTCTGCACAATATCCTTATAAGGACAGAAAGATCATTTGAGAAGAAAAGTAATTTGCTCTTTAAAGAGTCTTCTTGATTTTGTCTTCCTTTGCAGCTGTTGCTGATGCTATTAGAACAAGCCTTGGACCAAAAGGAATGGATAAAATGGTAAAAATGAAATCATTCATTACTTATTGAATGCTGCTGTCTACACTGAAAGATTTTATTTTTGGGGAGAGAAACACATTTGTTGTTCCACTTATTTATGCGTTCATTGGTTGCTTCTTGTACTAGTATGGGCCCTTAACCAGAGTTCAAACCCAAAACTTTGACATATCGGGATGATGCTCTTATCAACTGAGTTGTTTGGCCCCGGCCTCACACTGCAAGATCTTGATAGATAGAGGGTTAAGACATGTTGCTTAAAAAGTAACAAGTGTTAGAAAGGCACTTGAGAGTTCAGAAGAGTGATTATTTGGGAACGAGACAGGACTTAGCTATAATTCATATTTTGTTCAATGCTTTTTAAACAATGGAAATATACATGCAAAAGTAGTTACCTACTCTTTTTGTGTTGTTAGGAAATATAGTAAAGCTAGGTGTAAGGGATTGAGTTCAATGTTACTTATTGATGTAGCTCTGTGACCTGACAGGTCTTGGGTTTTAACTCTTCTGGCTTTGTTGACTGGCAGCATAAAACAGATGGCTTCCAATGACTTTTAGGTAATATGCCCCCATCTTTACTTCCTTTAGTGCTAGTTAATTTCCAAAATGAGAGATGAGGAAACAACATAGAGGATTGTCTGGATCAGCAGTCACCAACCTTTCAGACCTCGCAGACCATCAGTGGTCCACGGACCACCAGTTGGCAACAGCTGGTCTGGATGATACACAGATCATTATTCCTTCTGAATATTTTAATATCTGTCCCTGATAGTACTTCTTTTTGCTCTTTGCTGAGAATACTAAAAAAATAACTTATGTGTTGACTATAAGAATTGTGTATGTCAATTGTAATTGAAAATTTTAAAAAGTTATACTAGAGGCCCGATGCATGAAATTCGTGCAAGGGGTTCAGCTGGAAAGTCGTTCGGATCTCCTAATTAGCGGCTCTCCTGTCTAAGTAGCGTATTACGCTCTTATTATTATTATAGATAATAAAAGGCTAATATTCAAATAGACCAAATGGCGGAATGACCACCAGGAGGCAGACGCTCAGTGCAGGAGCTGCCCCCTGGTGGTCAGTGCACTCCCACACGGGGAGCACTGGGCTCACAGCTGGTGAGTGCAACCGCGGTGGTGGGAGGCTCTCCTGCCTCCGTGGCAGTGCTAAGGATGTCCGACTGCCAGCTTAGGGCTGGGACTAAGCCGGCAGTCATTCATCCCCAGCGGGCTCCCAGGCTGAGGGACCCCCGCCCCCGACTGCACAAATTTTGTGCACCAGGCGTCTAGTTTTAAAAATAATAGCTAATTAATGGAAAAAAGGAATTGCGTTCACATTCATGGTGCTGTATTTTGGGGCATCCATGGTATCAGTTCTCTTTTTCACAAATAAAAAAGTAATTGGAACAAAGCCAGCTGTTTTACTTGTAAAGCTAGACTATTATGCATACTTTTAGTGTAATGATTTATGTTAGTATACGGTTTGAAATTTAGCACAGTTGTACGCTATGAGACATAAATTAATTTCTCTACCAAATTAATAGAGCTTTTAGGTTATCACATTAATACTGGATAAATAAAATAAATTTTGAAATCACAGCTTTAAAAAAAAAATTAAAACTTTTCAGATTCAGGATGGAAAAGGCGATGTGACCATTACAAATGATGGTGCCACCATTCTGAAACAAATGCAAGTGTTACATCCAGCAGCCAGAATGGTAAGTATAATTTTAGATGAGGTGTTTTTTAAGTGTATGGTTTGATATTTGATAAACAGTTAAATTTGTTTTATTTGATCACATGATATAATTTAAACATTGTGAATTTTTAAAAATTTATTATTATTATTATTTTTGTGTTTGAATCCTCACCCAAGGATATTTTTCCATTGATTTTTAGAGAGAGTGGAAGGGAGGGTGAGAGACGGAGAGAAAGAAACATGGATGTGAAAGATACACATTGATTGGTTGCCTCCCACATGTGCCCCACCCGAGCTGGGGATTGAGCCTGCAACCGAGGTATGTGCCCTTGACTGGAATCGAATCTAGGACCCTTCAGTCTGCAGGCCAGCGCTGTGTCCATTGAGTCAAACGGCTAGAGCAAGCATTGTGAATTTTTAAATTATGTAATGATGACTTTTTAAGTGAGTCAAATTATGCTCATACGGGGTCAGTTCAGATAAACTTGGCAAAGGACTCCAAAATGACACTGTAACCTCACCTGAATTCCCCATTTCATAGCTCCCAAGGCTACAAGGTACCTATGGTATAACAATATACTCTCTGACAGGAACTTTTAAGTAGCTGGGAAGTAAATATTTACAGTCCACAGTCTGAACCAGAAATCATGTGTTTTATATTTATATAAGTAGAATTTTGTATGCCATAAATATGTGGGTTATCATTTTCTTTTCTTTTTTTGGGAGGGGGGAGGGATTATTTTAAAATGAAACCCAAGTAGACAACAAATCCAAAGTTATGCGTTATATTGAATCTTAATAGTGTTGATAATAATAAAATTGTGACACTGATGTGAAGGCCATTTATATTTTTTTATATTTGAATTAGATGTTATTAGGTTCTCACATTCTTATTGAACAACTTAAATGTTCTGTTCACTTAGCTGGTAGAGTTGTCTAAGGCACAAGATATAGAAGCAGGAGATGGCACTACATCAGTGGTCATCATTGCTGGCTCTCTCTTAGATTCCTGTACCAAGCTTCTTCAGAAAGGTAGGTAGAACATAGGACATACTTTATTCAAGTTAAGTAATGTCTGATTTAAGATATAATTTGGAATAAGAATTTTACTAGGACTTTTTAGATTAAATTTTGCTATGTTTATTATATGAATTAGAAATGTTTTTCTTTTTGCTTCTCTTTTTTGCCAAACTTTTTAATTATTATTGAATTTATTGGGGTGACATTGGTTAATAAAAGTATATGGGTTTCAAAAAAAAAAGTATATGGGTTTCAGGTGTACAATTCTATAATACATCAACTGTACATTGTATTGTGTGTTCAACACCCCAAGTCAGGTCTGCTTCCATCGCCATTTATTCCCTCTGTAGCCTCTTTAGCCAAGCTTCTTTTTTAAAGTGATTTTTTGGAGAGAGAAACATCAATCGGTTGCCTCCCGCAAGCACCCCAACTGGGAATTGAACCTGCCACCCTTCTGTGTAAGGGCAGTGCTTCAACCAATTGAGGCACACCAGACAGGTCTAGCCAAACTTTTGATGGAATTTGATAGAATTTTGCTTTTCAAAAATAAGTGGTAGTGCTGTTGCTAATCTTAGGCTCTAGATGTGAATGGTGATTTGGGAGAGAAAGTATGGGTTCTTGCTCTAGTAAATAGTGCTTAATCATAGTGGTGACTCTCCAGTCACTTATCCTACTTATGTAGATTTATGCTGTTTTTAAAAGTATTAACTTTGGTTTTCCTTTTAAATATCACATGTGTATGTGTAATTGAACTATTCCAAATTAAATGGAAATAAATTATTAGTCATAATTAACAGTTAAGGTTATACAAACCATTATAACTGAAGCATAAGCTAATCTATAGTTAATAATTTAAAATTTATGACTCTTGAAATTTTAACGAATAGAAAATTTTTAAGTGTGTCAAATATGTAGCTTATTTGTTATATAATTAAGTAACTAGATTTTCACAAATGACAGGGATTCATCCAACTATCATTTCGGAGTCATTCCAGAAGGCTTTGGAAAAGGGTGTTGAAGTATTGGTTGAAATGTCTCGACCTGTGGAACTGAGTGACAGAGAAACTTTGTTAAATAGTGCAGCCACTTCATTGAACTCAAAGGTGAGATGAGCGCTAAGGGATCGTTGTAAGATTACAGCTTAAGGTTTGTTAAGAACCACAACTCCTATGCTGTGATTTTTGTTTGATGCTCTACAGTTCATAAATTCTCAAGAGTAGGTAACTAAAGTAATTTGTATAACTGAATTCAAGTAAAGTTTACTCCAAGATTGTCAGATAAATTGTATCCCCATTTTACATATGGAAAATAGGTCTAGTGAAGTTAAATAACTCATCCAAGACCCACAATGAGGGATAGAACTAAAATTTGAACCAGGACAAGATTGCCCATCCATAGTCCATCTCTTAACTAATGTCTGTGCTGCTTTTCTTAGTTATCAAATTTAAAGCAATGATGTTTTAAATTTCTTGGGAAATTATGTCACCTGCTCTTTTCTGTCATATCCAGTGTCACACTTTCATTCTTTTTCATTTTCTTTTCATCCGCATTATATTGATATGTTCATTTTCTTCTAATGTTAAATTGAGAATTAGATAATATTGTTGAATGTCCCCAGAAATTAATATGACAGAATAGCATAATGGTTACATGCATTGGTCTTAGAGTCTAGACTGTTTGAGTGGCTGGCTCTATCACTTGACTAAGCTGTTTGACTACTTCAGTTTCTTCATTTGAAGATTGAATGATTATAGAAATGTAAAGTACTAAGACCACTGCCTGGCATATAGTGCTCAATAAATGTTAGCCACTAGCTAGTTTTACCAGCACCCTCAGTATTAGGGGTACACATATATAGCATCTGATCACAAATACATTTTAGATAAGAAACCACATGAAATTAATTTTGTTTTGGATTTCCTATAGAGTTGTTAGTACATATTTTTATTTCATGCCCTTGCTGACTGACAATCTGAATTGAAAAGACAGTTTGTATGGAATGTTTTCTCATATATTCTCACTTTCCCTCTTCCCCACCATCCAAAAAAAAAGTGATATGTCAGTAAAGAACTAGGACTCTTTCTGTTGTGAAACTGACTTTTTTTTTTTCAATTCTAGGTTGTCTCTCAGTATTCAAGTCTGCTTTCTCCAATGAGTGTAAATGCAGTAATGAAAGTGATTGACCCAGCCACAGCTACTGGTGTAGATCTTAGAGATATTAAAATAGTTAAGAAACTTGGGTAAGCATATCTATTTATAACTTTAATGAATAAAAATTAATTTTGAAAGTAAGTTTAAGTTATTTCCAAAAATAACTAACTTTTTTATTTTATTTTTTAAAATATATTTTATTGATTTTTTATAGAGAGGAAGGGAGAGA
>NW_005371410.1:5176393-5187300 GCF_000412655.1 Myotis brandtii
ACATGCCCTTGACCGGAATCGAACCTGGGACCTTTCAGTCCGCAGGCCGACGCTCTATCCACTGAGCCAAACCGGTTTCGGCAGTAAATAACTTTTAAATGAAAAATATCTAGGTGAAAGTCACAAAGCTTCTTTTTTATTTTCATGAGAATTTGTACTGGTATTAATCTGCGAATCTCAAGAATTTGTTTGCATTCCCTTATGATGGCAGGGAGTGTGATCAAAGGTTCAGGAATGGGACACTAATAAATGTGAGTGAGGCTGAAACACATTTTATTGGACTGATGATTTTTAATCTGTTAGAAATCTAAACTTACAGATTTCTGCTCCCTGTTAACTATTCCCTTGCTTCCTTTTTTCTTAGTGGGACAATTGATGACTGTGAGTTGGTAGAAGGGCTGGTTCTCACTCAGAAGGTGGCAAATTCTGGTATAACCAGAGTCGAAAAGGCTAAAATTGGGCTTATTCAGTTTTGCTTATCTGCTCCCAAGACAGATGTAAGTAGAACCAAATAAAATTGATTTTTTATTTATATGTTTAACTTTCTAATAACTCGAATTTTATTCATAATTGTAAAAATAGAAAATACTGGTACTAGTGATAAGTATTTATCTCAAAAGAATTAATAAAATTGAAATAAATGGCAGAAATTGTTGGATGCCAAAACATGACAAAGTAACAAGGATGCAAGTGAAATTATTTCAGTAAAATATTTGTATAAAGAGAATTGGCATATTCAGGAAATAACAGTCATTTTACATTTTTTAATTATCAAAATATACTTGCATGTATATAGACACACGTGACAGCATAAAAGATCTACAATAAGGTTGGTGTATATTCATCTTTCCAGACCTTTTTTTTCTAATACGTGTGTGTGTGTGTGTGTGTGTGTGTACACACACACGAATATATTTCTTTTATTGATTTCAGAGAGGAAGCGAGAGGGAGAGAGAGATAGAAACATCAATGATGAGAATCACTGATTGGCTGCCTCCTGCACGCCCCCTACTGGGGATCAAGTCTGCAACCCAGGCATGTGCCCTGACCATGGGGAGTGGAACTGTGATCTGATTCATAGGTCGACGCTCAACCACTGAGCCGTGCCGCCTGGGCTTTCCAGACTTTTTCTATGCATGTGTATATATAATATTTGGTATGATTTTGCTTGAATTTATACTATAATAATATTTTCATTAAAAATATTTTTCACTTTAAAACTCCTATATGCAAAGTATTAATATGTTGTTTCTTTTCTAAACAGATGGATAATCAGATAGTAGTTTCTGACTATGTCCAGATGGACCGAGTGCTTCGAGAGGAGAGAGCCTATATTCTAAACTTAGTGAAGCAAATTAAAAAAACAGGATGTAATGTTCTTCTCATACAAAAGTCTATTCTAAGGTATGCAGCTATTATGTTTACTTCTTAATAATAATTTATTTTGGATCCCCTCTAGCAATTTTTACAGAACCATTTGAGGTAGATAAACCATTAGACAGCTAATGAATCTGCATTTTGGGGCATTCTGATGAATACTCTAAAATAGGTTCTTTTCCCATTGTGATCATTTAAATGTGGGGTGTATAATCTTTCTAGCCAATATCCTAGATGTTAAGTAAATGGAATGCTTTGTTTTTCAGTGTTTCCTTCTATTATGTAGACACATTCCCATGTATTCTATTAATACATTATGCCAGAAGGTATTGTGGATGCTCATTGTTGAAGAGTTGGTATACCTGGTTCTCATCCCAAGTCATATAATAGCTAGTAATCTTGTTTTTTAATATGAGTATAGTCTTGGGATGGAAAGATGCGCATTTTTTTTCTTAATGTTGATTTTAGAGAAACATCGATTTATTGTTCCACTTATTTTTGCATTCATTGGTTGCTTCTTGTATGTGCCGGCAACCTTAGTGTATCAGGACAGTGCACTAATCATTCTTCTAAATCAGGAAGTATCAAAGTTTTAATTATCAGAGATATGCTTACTTAGTATTTTAAAAAAACAATGACATGGTTATCTTGTCTGTTTTACAAATAGTGTCATTGGGGTACGTTTTAATATTATCCATTGGAAATCACCGCACATTGTTCATTTAAACAACAGTAAAATAGTGAAAAACTTAAAAAATGGTTGAACAGCAAATATTTTTAACCTAGGATTGACATAATGACTGATTTTTTATTGTAGAGATGCTCTAAGTGATCTTGCATTACATTTCCTAAACAAAATGAAGATTATGGTGGTTAAGGATATTGAAAGAGAAGACATTGAATTCATTTGTAAGGTAAAATATTCTAACATCTGTATGTGTGAAAATGTCCAATAATCAAATGTTTTAATTTGAGGATTTGATTATTTTTCCCAGACGATTGGAACCAAGCCAGTTGCTCATATTGACCAGTTCACTGCTGACATGCTGGGATCAGCTGAGTTAGCTGAGGAGGTCAATTTAAACGGTTCTGGCAAACTGCTCAAGGTAACAGTATTATAATTAAGCTTTATTTGCCTGGAGTTTTTTTGTTTATTTTAATCTTTATCCCAAATACCTAATTTGGAATATGTTTACTAAAGATTACAGGCTGTGCAAGCCCTGCAAAAACAGTTACAATTGTTGTTCGTGGATCTAACAAATTGGTTATTGAAGAAGCTGAGCGCTCTATTCATGATGCCCTATGTGTCATTCGCTGTTTAGTGAAGAATAGGTAATATGAATTGCTAAGTAATATTTAGAACATTAAAACTTTTATATTTTGACTGTTTTAAAGGTGTAAATGTAAGCTAAAAATATGTTTGTGAATTTCAGAGCTCTTATTGCAGGAGGTGGTGCTCCAGAAATAGAGTTGGCTCTACGGTTAACTGAATATTCACGAACATTGAGTGGTATGGAATCCTACTGCGTTCGTGCTTTTGCAGATGCTATGGAAGTAATTCCATCAACACTAGCTGAAAATGCTGGCCTGAATCCCATTTCTACAGTAACAGAACTAAGAAACCGTCATGCCCAAGGAGAAAAAACTACTGGCATTAATGTCCGAAAGGTAATAGTTTAATTTTTAATTATTGCAGAAAATATTAATATAACATTTTTAAAGCTTTGTAATTATCTGTTGAATGAAAAGCTTTGTAATTAAAAGTAAAATAGGATTTAAATATTAGGCCTGCAGGATAATTTATGTTATTGAGTGAGAATGAAGATGGATTATGTCTTAAGTGAAAAGTATTATCTGTTCATTAGCTCTGCCAACTTATTGGCTGATTTTTGGCATATTACATAGTCTGTGCTTCAGTTTTCTCAATTGTAAAAACAGAGACTAATTAATAGGTCCCTTGTAGGCTAATTGTGAGAATTAAATATATTACTAACAAGAATGCTCTTATAAAGATGTCTGGCATAGAGAAAACACTAAGTATTTACCATTGCTGCTGTTGTGACCACCAGCCTAATGAAGTCAGTCATTAGGGTAAACACATAGAATAGTAATAATTTCCCCTTTTGTGTATGTCCCTTTTTAATGAGGAGACAAATAATACTTAATGGGGGGGGGCGGCTAACAATCCAAGGTTACATTTTTTTAATAGAACAGAATTCCAAAGGAGGGCACATTATGAAGATGTAGCTTTCATTGGTAGGGTATGAGGAAATTTCAGAAAGGGGAGCAAATAGTTTACAGGTGAGAGAGCCCGAGAAGTTTCTAATTTCGTCTAGAGTGGAAATTATATATTGGTAATACACTGGACTTTCCGGTTGGAAAGATCAGATAAAAGTTAACATGAGGTATGGTTTTTATTTTATTCCAGTAGTTGGAAGCCACTAATGTTTTGTTAACCAAGAGGCTAAGATGATGAAATGAGTATTTTAAGGTGGGAACACAGGAGATGGGGTTGTTTGTGATGGCCATCAGCAGTAATCCTTAGGAGAATGGGACTATGATAGTGGCAATGAGAATTTATAAGTGAGATTTGGGAGAGATGTTAAGGCAGAGCAGGATACATAGGAGGAGGGTTTTTTTTATATATACTAGAAGCCCAGTGCACGAATTCATGCACCTTGAAAGGAACTGTGGGCTGGGAGGCTGTGGTAGGCACAGGGGCGGGTCTCGGCCCATCCTCCGCACCCCCACCCAGCCCTTCCTGCCCTGGCCCCCGGTCCTCTGCAGCCCCATTCCCGCCACCGCTGCTCCCATGTGCTGACGGCGCCAGGCCTGCTTGCACCCTCTGACAGCACAGAGTGATTGGTGCCAGCAGTGGGTGCGATCGGTGGCTGCTGCCCTGATCCCTCAGGAGCATGGGGAGGTGAAGCCCTTAAGGGCAGTCAGGGCCAGCAGCTGCCACTCACACCCGCTGATGGTGCCGAGTGATCGGGACTGGCGCCAGGCACCGGCAGTGGGTGCAAGCAGCAGCTCTGGCACCGACAGTGGGTGTGAGCGGGGCTGGCAGCAAGTGCAGCACCAGGCAGACCGCAGTGCATGGGAGCAAAGTATTTTCAGTAACCACCGGAGTCTCACCCCAATGACAGCAACTGGCGCCCTGCCTTGGTCTGGCACCCCCACTCACCTGCTCCACCATCCTGCCATGGCCAATGCCCGCCATGTTCTGCACATGCCCCTTGGTGGTCAGCGCACGTCATAGTGACTAGTTCGGTTTCGGTCTATTTGCATATTAGCCTTTTATAATATAGGATACTTTATTGATTTCAGATAGAAAGGAAGGGAGAGGGGGAGAGAGATAGAAATATCAATGATGAGAGAGAATCATTGATTGGCTGCCTCCTGCATGCCCCCTACTGGGGATTGAGCCTGCAACCCAGGCATATGCCATTTACTGGAATCGAACCCAGGACCCTTCAGTCTGTAAGCTGACACTCTATCCACTGAGCCAAACCAGCTAGGGCCATAGGAGGAGATTTGAAGTTAGGATTTGGGGGATCCAGCATTAATTTTTCCAAATTTTAGTTAAAATACAACCTATAGTGTAGAAAAGAGCTTACTTAGAGAGTATCTTATTCTAAACTAAAGTAAGGGAAAACTTACTTAAAAAGGCCTTGAGTCATACTGATAACTGTAGTTGGTGATGTGTATAATTACAAACACTAAAAGCAATTTGTGCTCATTTGCAGGGTGGTATTTCCAACATTTTGGAGGAACTGGTTGTCCAGCCTCTGTTGGTTTCAGTTAGTGCACTGACTCTAGCGACTGAAACTGTCCGGAGCATCCTGAAAATTGATGATGTGGTATGTATAGGTTGGGAATTTTCCTACAAGGTCAAAAAGGTGTATCTTTTAAGAGATTTTTGGGGGTGTTTGTAACTAATAGTTTGCTAGTCATCAAGGTGATAACAGTTCATACTCTTGCTCACTTGTAATAATAGGGGTGATTTGGATAACTGCTTAAATGTCTTCCAGCCTTAAAATTCTATTATTACAGGTTTTGAAACTCAAGTTTTTCTTTTGTCAGGTAAACACTCGGTAATCTGGATAACACTGGCTGACTGGCACCATCATGGCCACTAATAGTGCAGCTGGAGTGGAAGATCACTGGTATTTCTTGTTTGGAATATTGTTTCCCCTATGAATTCCTGGGCCTGTTCTTCCAGTTTGCATTTACTTGAAATTGTATTGACACAGTTTAATGAAAATATTAAAGACTTGGTTTCAAAAGGCAGATTAATTTATTCCTGCTTCCCCCGCCCCCCAAATATTGCTATTTCAGACACTTGAAAAACCTATATAACAAAAGGCAATGGATTCACAAAGTAATATATATACTGTTTGAAAAGTTAACAGTACAGAAAGACACAAATTGAAAAATGAAAGGCTTTCTCTACCCTATAATCCTAATCCCTTTCTTCAAGAATTAGCACTGTTTTGTTCATTGAGATGCCTTGTACACATTAAGTAGCAAATATCCTATATAATAAGAGGCTACTATGCAAGTGGTCGTGATGCCCTCAGGCCGTAATGATGGATCAGCAGAGGCTGTGTGCACAGAGGGGCAGAGCTGCCCTGTTGCTCCGGAGACAGGGCAGAAGTGGGGAGGCACCCGGAGGAGGCGGGACCAGCCCAAGTGACTCGCAGTACTTAGGGTGGGGCTTGAAGCGGCCAGAGAAGGCCGGAGGGGTCGGGGGCAGGGCCAAGCGCACTCTGGGTGGAGAGGTTAGGGTGTCAAGGTGGGGTGGTGGGCGGGACTTCTGGAGCATTGCGGGGTACTGGCAGCGTCCAAGGAGCGTGTGAGGCTTTGCCGGGCGGCGGAAATGGCCCTAATGGCAGCTTAGGCCTAGGGGACCCTACACACTCACGATTTAATCGTGCACTGGGCCTCTAGTTTATAAAAAACTAGAGGCTCAGTGCACAACATTTGTGCACTGGGCAAGGTCCCTCAGCCAGGCCTGTGCCCTTTGGCAGTTTGGGACCCCTCAGGGGATGTCCGCCTGCCACGGAGGCAAGAGAGGCTCCTGCCACTGGCACTGCGCTCAGCCAGAATCCAGGTTTGCTGTTCCTTAGTGCTGCCTTGGAGGCAGGAGAGAATCTCCACCACCGCTGCACTCGCCAGCTGAAAACCCGGCTTCTGGCTGAGCACCACTCCCCCTGTGGGAGCACATTGACCACCAGGGAACAGCTCCTGTGTTGAGTGTCTGCCCATGTCATAGTGACCGGTCATTCTGCCAGTCGATTTGCATATTAGGGTTTTATTAAAAAGGCTATTTCATTTTTAACACGTTAAGCACCAAGCCTGTTTTGTCTTCCTTTCTGTTTAGCTCGAGATATCCGATTTCACCAATGTGCTGGCAGCATCAGTGACTGACCAGTCCAAATGGAAAGTATAGTGTCAGTCAACAGCAGAGTATGCCTCTGCTTTTATTTTTCTTCATGGCGCATTACCAGTGTTTATTTTTTTCTTTTTCTTTTTTTTAATATATTTTATTGATTTTTTACAGAGAGGAAAGGAGAGGGATAGAGAGTCAGAAACAACATGAGAGAGAAGAAACACCCATCAGCTGCCTCCTGCACACCCTCTACTGGGAATGTGCCTGCAACCAAGGTACATGCCCTTGACCAGAATCGAACCTAGGACCCTTCAGTCCACAGGCCAACGCTCTATCCACTGAGCCAAACCGGTCAGGGCAGTGTTTACTTCTTGTCTGTCTCCCTCCAGTGGAACATAAGCTATATATTGAAGGTAAAAGTATTAGCTTCTTTGCTCCACTAATGACCTAGGACAAAGAATAATGTCTGGTATATAGTAGATGTTTAAAATACACTTGCTGAATGTACTGAAAGATTTCTTGAATAATGGATTTTTTTTGCACACCTGGAATTGATTCACACTATAGCTTTCACTATGGGAGACCCTGTCTAACAAAATTAAAAGCATAGACCAGAAAAACAAAAGTGTGAGATTAAAAGCAAAGAAATACTAAAAGGAAGAAAGGTGTTCTCTCCCAGCTCTAGTTGTATGTATTAAAAAAGGGTTCAATTGTTAGATGTTCAAATGAGCTTTGCAGAGAAGGAGGGAAACCAAAGCAATCTACAGATTTGAATGCAATTCCTATCAAAATCCCAATAACATTTTTTACAGAAATAGAAAACCCATCCTAACATTGTGGAATCTCAGGGAACTGAATATCCAAAACAACCTTGAAAAAGCAACTGAGGATTTACACTTCCTGCTTTTAAAACTTACTACAAAACTACAGTAACCAAAACTAGTACTGGCATAAAGACATTTAGATCAATAGGATAGAAAAAGCAGGGGCCAGGAACTTTTTTTCTGCCAAGTGTCATTTGGATATTTATAACATTTCCGGGCCACACAAAATTACCAACTTAAAAATTAGCCTGGTATATTTGGTCAAGCAATTAATTCATCCCTAATCCCCTGCCAGGGCCAGACCAAATGATTTTGTGCGCCTTATATGGCTTGGGGCCAGACATCCCCCACTCCTGGAATAGAGAGTCCAGAAATAAACTCTCATACATAAGGTCAAATAATGTGTGTGTGTGTGTTTTGTTAATCCTCATGAGGATATTTTTTTCACTGCTTTTCAGTGAGAGTGGAAGGGAGGGATGAGGGGAGAGAGAATCCACTGTTTGCCTCCTGCACTCATCCTTGAGGGGATGGGAAAGGGAGGTGGGGAGCAAATCGCAACCCAGATTTCTGCCCTTGACCAGAAATCCCGAAATCCTTCAGTTGCCTGGGCCGGCAGTCTAACCATTGAGTCACACCAGCCAGACCTGTTCAATTAATTTTTGGCAGCTGAACCAAGACCATTCAATAGGGAAAGGTCAGTCTTCAACAAATGATGCTGGAAAAACTGGATATCCACATGCAAAAGAAGGGTGGACCCTTAGCTTAACACTGTATGACAAAATTAACTTAAAGTGGATCAAAGACCTAAAACAAAACTCTTAGGAGAAAACAATGAAAGCGTCATGACATTGGATTTAGCAGTGATTTCTTGGATATGTCACTAAAGGGACAGGTAACAAAAGGGAAAAACAAATTCATGAAAATTTTGTGCATCAAAAGACAGTACCACAGAAAGGGAGAAAATATTTTCAAATCCCATATCTGATAAGGGATTATAATCCAGAATATATAAAGAACTCCCAAAACTTAAAAACGAAAACAAGAAAACCCTACCCAATTTGCTGTGACCTGCACGGTGGGTTTCAGGATGACCTGTAGGAGGGCCAATGCACAATGAAGATACTAAACAAGAAATATAAATTTTTAAGGCATGGGAGGCCAGGTGGAGGCTTTTGCAAGAAGAACCCACGAGTCCTGGTCTTGCCTGCTTTTATGCATTTTGTTTACACATTTGCCCTTTAGCAATGCATGCAGGCAGAGCAGATAGAATCAAAGCTCAGTAAAGTTTAGTAAACAATGTAAAGATTATCAGGTCAGGAAATCGCAATCACAGCAGAAGCAATCTGATATCAGCCCTGCTGAGATCGAGGTCCATCGGCCTCCCAATGTCTCTTGCACTTTCATGCTAATGCTGCTATGCGGTGGTCTCTGGCACCAATTAAAAAATGGGCATAACGTTTGAATAGACATTTCTCCAAAGATATACAAATGGCTAATAAGCACATGAAGAAATGCTTGACATCACTAAACATTAGGGAAATACAAATGAGAGCACCTCACACCCATGAGGATGGCTACTATAAAACAGTGTTGGCCAGAATGTAAAGAAATTGGAATCCTGTGTACTGTCAGGAATGTAAAATGGTACAGCTGCTGTTGAAAACAGTATGGCAGTTCCTTAAAAAATTAAAAATAGAATTACCAAATGACCCAATAATTCCACTTCTGGATATATAGCCAAAAGAATTGAAAACGGTCTCAGAGATACTGTACACCCATATTCATGGTGGCATTAGTCACAATAGCTAAAATATGGAAGCAACCAAAGTGTTCACTGATGGCTGAATGGATAAGCAAAATGTGATAAATATAATTGAATATTATCCAACCCTAAAAAGGAAGGAATTTCTGATGTGCTACAACATGGATGAACATTGAGAGCACTATGCTGAGCAAAACAATTCAGTTACATAAAAGACAAATATTGTATGATTCCACTTAGATACTTAGAGTAGTCAGAATCATAATGACAGAATGTTGAACAGTGGTTGCAAGGACTGGGAGGAGGGGAAAGTGGGAAATTATTGTTTAATGGGTATGGAGTTTCAGTTTTACAAAACGCAAAATTCTGGAGATGGATAGTGGTGCACAACCACGAGAATGTATTTAATACCACTGAACTGTATATTTAAAAACGGTTAAAATGGTAAATGTTACTTATATTTTACCACTAATAAGAACAAATTGATCATGCAAAGAAGTAGGAAACTATGACCCATAATGGAGAAAAATCAACCAGGAGAAACAAACCCCCAAATGACAAATGATGGCATTATCAGACAGAGACTTAAATGCAGCTTTTATAAATCATCCATATATGTTCAAGTATGTAAAAGAAAATTTGAACATGATAACAGAAATGGGAGATAAAAGAGACTCAAATGTGTAGAAATGAAACATCTTTTTACAAAAGTACTCTGAATAGGATTAATATCAGATTATCATTGTCCAAGAAAAGAACACCAAATTTGAAGACATGACCTCAGAAACTATCTATACTAATAAAAGCCTAGGTGGTCATCACGTGCGCCGTCATCACAAGATGGCCACCACAAGATGGCCGTGCGCACAGCGGAGGCGGGGCCCTGTGGCTGCCCCATACAGTGAGGCCTGGGAGTCCTGCAGCTCCACATGGCCTGTAGGAGGCCAGTTCCGGTGTCTCCGCAGCCTCACGCAGAGGAGGCCGATCGGGCCGGCAGGGGAGGGCAGTTGGGGGTGATTGGGCCAGCAGGGGAGCAGTTAGGGGGCGATCAGGCTGGCAGGCAGAAGTGGTTGGGGCAATCAGGCAGGCAGGCAGGCAGGCAGGCGAGTGGTTAGGAGCCAGTGGTTCCGGATTATGAGAGGGATGTCCAACTGCTGGTTTCCCAAGGGGTCCCAGATTGGAGAGGGTGCAGGCTGGGCTGAGGGACACCATCCCCCCCATCCCACCCACCCCTGTGCACGAATTTCATGCACCAGGCCTCTAGTTTAAAATAAAGCACAGAGCCCTGCCGGCATGGCTCAGCGATGGAGCCTTGATCTATGAACTAGGAGGTCATGGTGGGATTCCCGGTCAGGGCCTATACCCCGGGCTGCCAGCTCAATCCCCAGGGTGGGGCGTGCATTCTCATCACTGATGTTTCTCTCTTGACCTCCTTCTTCTCTGAAATCAATAAAAATATATATTTAAAAAGTAATAAGTGCCCTCTATTTTTTCTTTTCGCAAAAAGAGTAGTTTCATTAGTATAATATAAGATCTCTGAGATTAGATGGTG
>NW_005371410.1:5187473-5208192 GCF_000412655.1 Myotis brandtii
CGCGCGCGGATGGCGGCCTCCAGTGTCCAAGCCCCGGTAAATCCCAACACCCCAGCGCGGGCCGCCCAGGACGAGGACCCAGACTCTAGGCTTATAGGCTTAGAGGATCTGGCGGCCGCGGTGGCGGCCTTGGAGGAAGAGGAGGAGGAGGAACAGGAAGATGAGAAGGCAGTGCAGCGGTCGCGGGCGATGGTAATGTGGGGGCGGGACGTGGGCTAGGACTGGGCTCTGGCTGGGTGCGGGCTGATGGCTGGTCCGCGTCTCCGCTGGCCTGAGCGACAGGCTGACAAACGCTGCTCCCTGTCCAGATCGTCGGTAATATTGACCCACCATCTTCTCTATGTTCCCATAGAAATCAATAAAACCGAGGCCTTAAAAAGTCGTAATTTTCACCAAAACGATTGTTGTAAGAATTTCTTGGAGAGCATTTTACTTTAGCCTAGAGCAGTGGTTCTCAACCTTCCTAATGCCGCGACTCTAATACAGTTCCTCATGTTGTGGTGACCCCCAACCATAAAATATTTTCGTTGCTACTTCATAACTGTAATTTTGCTACTGTTATGAATCGTAATGTAAATATCTGATATGCTATATGTGTTTTCCGATGGTCGCGACCCACAGGTTGAGAACTGCTGGTCTAGAGAGTGCAGAACCTTACTCTTTATGCTCCAGTATTTGTCAGAAGTAGATATTCCCTTTTCTTTTTAACTTGGGGAGGTCTGATTTACCTACCCCACAGATGATAACCCCTAAGATTCAGGTGAATCAACTGTGCTGTCAGAGGTGTGTTTTATTGTCATTTTAAGGTCTTGGTTATTAGTGCATCTTAACACGATACGTGAGAAGCGATGTTTAAAACCATTGAGTTCAGTGGCTAGATCAGACAGATAGAGTTAAGCATCCAGAGAAGCAAATTACTGAGGACCCATTATTTCCTAAAGGGCACTTTTCAGTGTTACATGTGTCGTGAACACCTGTCCACCAGTTAGAGGGCCGAGTCTGCCATCTGCTCTATTCCTTTAAAAGTTAGAAACCTTGACTCCGCAGATATAAACCTCCTTACCCCCGTTAAAGATTCTTAACACCATTTTTTCAAGCCTCTCAGATACAAAAAGAAAAAGCATTGTGGTCTAGGGCTAATAGAAATCACTGAATATTTTGGAATTGTAATCTCTTTAATCTACACTAAAACTGTTAATGAGAAAATCTGTAGCAACACCTTTCATGGTCATAGCAACCACTAAGCCATAATTAAATTAGTTAAAATTTAAGCTGATGCCTGATAGATGAAAAAGAGTAACCGTTATTTGAAGAGTGGGTATGGGAAAACATTCCAGGCAGAGGGAACAAGCATATGCAGAGGTCCTAAGATAGGAAAATGAAGAGCTTTGGGTGATTAAGGATCTGAAAGAAAGCCAGCAAGAGTGGAAAAGAGGGGAAGAATGAGTGAGGGGAAATGAACTTGGAGAGGTAAGCAGGGCCTAAACATTCAGGGCCTTGTAGACCTAGGTAAGGAGTTGTTTATTGTAGGTGCATTGGGAGGTCCTTGAAGACTTTTAAAAGATCTGAAATGTTCCTATTTACATTTTTTAAAAATGACTCTGATGACTCTGTGGAGAACTTCTGACAAAGCAGAAGTAAGGAACTAGTTAGGAGGCTGTGCAGTAATTTCAGAAGCCATAGGTGATGGCTGGACCTAGAGTCTGGGGGAGATGGCAAGAAGTGGACAGATTTCTCCAGAATGGATCAGAATTACTGTTAAAGAATGAAAGTGAAGGCCAAGGAAGAGGAAGAAATAAAGAATGCTTACTCTCAGGTTTCTGGTTTGAGAAGTTGCATGAAAGGCAGTGCCATTTACTGAACTGGGGACAACTTGGGGAGGAATGGATGTAGAGGCTGGGTGGTTTTCAGTGTTGTTGTTTTTTTTTGTGTGTGTTTTTTTATTGTTGATCCTATTACAGATCCTCCTCCCCCATTTCTTCCTCTTTGCCCTCCTCCAAGGTTTTAGTGTTGAACATGGTAACTTTGAGAGATCTGTGAAACTACCAAGTGGAAATATGTAGGAAGCAGCTGAGCCTATGAAAGTGTAGTTCTGTAGAGTCTGAGCTGGAGATACCTATCTGGGAGTTTTCAGCATTTTTGAAACAATGGGAATGGATAAAGTCACTTAGGGAGAGTGCAGAAAAAGAAGGGGTCTTGTATAGAACTTTTTTTTTTAATTTCAGAGAGAAAGGGAGAGAGATACAGAAACATCAATGATGAAAGAGAATCACTGATCAGCGGCCTCCTGCATGCCCCCCCACCAGGGACCGAGCCCACAACCCGGGCGTGTGCCCTGACCAGGAATCGAACCATGACCTCCTGGTTCACAGGTTGACACTCAACCACTGATCCACACCAACCGGGCTAGAACACTTTAAAAACCTCATTTAACAGTTAGATAGATAAAAAGGAGACTAAAGGGATTAAGGACCAGCTACAGTGGTAGGATCACCACCACAAGAGTGTGGAAGTCCCGTTTATTGGTTTTAATGATGAGGGAAAGTGTCAGATATTGCTAAAGAGAAGGGACATTTCATCCTGAAGCAGGAGGAAAAGAGAAAAGTGGCACAAAAGCAGGCAGTTTTATAGATGGGAAGATGAGGGAACTTTCCTCTGATAGTTTCTGGTTTCTTAAAGAAATAAACGAGTTGGGGAGTGGGGGTGGGAGCAGGTAGAAGAGGAAGGGAAAGGTAAGCAGTATTGCTAGGGGAGTGTGAGAGGCAGGTGCCAGACAGATCAAGTAGTCAATAGAGATTGCTCAGTTTTTAATTTAGTATTAGTACTCACAAAGCATTCTTCTTTAAGTTATATTTTTATTAGATAAGTAATACATGAGCACATTCTCCTTTTAAAATTTCAAATGTTACAAATAAGGCTTGGGCCCTTTTACTCTCTCCTCCCAAAGAAAGTCTGAGTCCCTCCTCCCTACCCATTGGTAGCCACTGTTTTGAAACTGATATATATGTATTCTTCTGGGCTTTTTCCTGTCTCCTGTGTACATCCTTGAAGCATTTGGTAGCATTTTATGTATACATATTGTTCTGAAACTTGCTTTTTACTCTTATCATTTATTGCTGGGTTTACCCCGGTTACTATATGTAGATCTGCCTCATTCCTTACAAATCCTTTCAATGAAAAAAAAAATTTAGTAAAAATTCCAGAATTGCAGATGATACTAGACAGACTATATCACAAATAATTATGAGTGCTGATCACTAATGAAGCACATGTGCATGTGCTGGAAGGAGCATCATCTAAATGGGTCAAGCCAATCGAGGGAAGATTATCCTCTAATCTAGTGGCTGCATGCACAACATTCACAAAAAGCCGAACAATTAAAGGGAAAGGGTGCTATTTTAGGCTCTTGGAAAATAATGTCCTTGGTCTAGGTCAGTGGTCGGCAAACTGCGGCTCGGCAAACCGCGGCTCGTGAGCCACATGTGGCTCTTTGGCCCCTTCAGTGCAGCTCTTCCACAAAATACTGGCTCTTCCACAAAATACCGACTTCTGCACATGGGCCACGAAGTTTCAATCGCACTGTACGTCCGCGCCCGCACGTGGTATTTTGTGGAAGATCCGCACTGAAGGGGCCAAAGAGCCGCAAGTGGCTCGTGAGCCGTGGTTTGCCGACCACGGGTCTAGGTTATTTGACCTACTAAAATGTTTTCTTCTGTGTGAAGACAAAGATTAAATTAAAGTTAGAATTCGCTTATTAATCATTCATCTGTTTTAGGTAAAACACCATGGAAGTAATTTATCTGAAAAGTTAAGTATTAAGAGTATTAAACAGAAATGGGACAGATACTGTTAAAAGTCAGTGTATAAATATCAGACCTGCCACCACTCTTCAGAAGCTACTCATCCTTCAGTATCTTTGCAGTTTTTCCAGGACCAAATAAATTTTACCCTTTAATGGAAAATGACTATTACGAAGGCCTTCTTTTAAAGGATGTTCTAAAAGAATGAATGGAGAGTACCTGTATGCTTTTTTCTAAAAACAGTTCTTTGGAATATCTTCCCTCTTTTAGTTAGTTTTTTAAGAAATAAGCCCTTTTCTTAATACTTAGTAGAATATAACTCTTTAGAGCAGCCAGTATTTCTTAGGATGATTCCGTTCCTTTTTTTTTTCCAGAGAGGTAGCGAGAGTGAGAGATAGATGGAAACATTAATAATGATTGAGAACCATTGTTTGGTTGCCTCCTACACGCCCACTACTGGGGATTGAGCCTGCAACCCAGGCATGTGCCATTGACCAGCATTGAACCCAGGACCCTTGAGTCTGCAGGCCGACTCTCTATCCACTGAGCCAAAACCAGCTAGGGCTGATCCAGTTCTTTGTGAGGGAATACCTCTCCTCTTAATGGAAATAATATTTTTTTAGCTGTATATTCATTCTTCCAATGAATGTTTATTGAGCCTCTGCCATTAGTCAGGTGCTTTTCTAGGCACTGGGAACACCACCATGAACAAAGCAGACAAATCCTTGTCTTTGTGATACTGACTTTGTGGAAGAATTAGGCATACATTACGCAAATAAAGATATGTAGAATGACTGTTGGTGGTGAGTATTTATGAGAAAAAATAAAACAGGGAGGCTGACAATGAGTGGGTGGAGAGGTTATAATTTCAAATAGGGTAGCCTTGGTGAGGCGATGACATTTGAATAAAGGCCACGAGGTGATTTTGCTGATTCTGTGAGCATTGGAAAAACTGCAGAATGAAATCAGCCAATGCTGCTGCTCAGGGGAAGAACCACTGCAGGCATCACTCAAGTAGACAAGTGGACAGAACTAACAGGAAGGAATAGGTCTTCTTCCTCCTCTAGCCCTGTTGTCTCCCCCTAGCCCCACTTTAGGAAGAGTCTACCTGGGAGCAGCTGGCAAAGCGGAAACATGGTTTACAGACTCCTGTCCTCAGCATCACCCAGCAGGGAGTAGAAGGGTGGCATTGGAGCTGACAGGCAATAGTTTAACACTGGGCATACTTCAAGTATTGTAAAGTTGATGTTCGAAAGATTAGTGCCCATGTCACATGGCTAAGAAGTGCAGAACCTAGGCTTGAACACAAGAATTTGACACTATATCCCTAATCTTTCTCCCAAGCCATAAAAATTCTCCAAATTGAAAAGGTACTAACTTCTAGCCAAGTAGTAGACAAGAAATGAAAACCACCTCCTGCTTGCCCTAACCTTCCTTTCTAGGCTTGCTTCCCAAAATCGCTTTATACATTTTACTCTCCTCTGATCCTGCAGCTGTGTGCACCTTACTCTCCACCATGCCCCTCACCCCCATGGCTTTTGTTAATGTCCTTTTCTTTGTCTGCAGTACCTTTTCCCTTTTTCCCCCTATACTCTATCTGATCCTCCAGATTCTTCTATTCTTTGACTCAGCTTAAATATCACTTCCTCCAGGAAGCCTTCTGGAGTTACTTTACAAACTCAAACCAAACAAAAGCTCTCTTCATTTGAATACCCTTATCACTTGGTATTTGTATTTCTTTTTTTTCTTTAATATATTTTATTGATTTTTTACAGAGAGGAAGGGAGAGAGATAGAGAGTTAGAAACATCGGTGAGAGAGAAACATCGATCAGCTGCCTCCTGCACATCTCCCACTGGGTACATGCCCTTGACCAGAATCGAACCTGGGACCCTTCAGTCCACAGGCTGACGCTCTATCCACTGAGCCAAACCGGTTATGGTATTTGTATTTCTAATGACCACTTTCTACTTCATATTAGTTCTCCTCTCACTGCTTATTTATTTATTTTTTTAAATATATTTTATTGATTTTTTTACAGAGAGGAAGGGAGAGGGATAAAGAGTTAGAAACATCGATCAGCTGCCTCCTGCACACTCCCTACTGGGGATGTGTCCGCAACCAAGGTACATGCCCTTGACCGGAATCGAACCTGGGACCCTTGAGTCCGCAGGCCGATGCTCTATCCACTGAGCCAAACCGGTTAGGGCTCACTGCTTATTTAAACGTTGGTGTTGGCCAACATTTCCATCCTCGGGTTTTTGTCGTATTGCCCACACTCTCCTCAGGCTGCCTCATTCATATGCAAGGCTGCACCTGCCACTTCTGTGATATTGGTGGCTCCCATATCTTCATCTACAGCCCAGCCTCCTTACCAGGTCTCCAGATAAATTTACCCACCTGTTTCCTGGACATTCACCTGCCCTACTATCCCTTAAACTCAGTGTGTCTAAGAGAGATTCGTTTTCTTTTCCTAAAACACTCTCCTCCTCAGTGTTCCCTATATTGATGAATGGCAGCAGCAGCAGCAGCATCTACCTAGACAGGCAGCACTCCAAACAGAAGTCTTCGATTTGTTGCCCACAATACAGGCCATTACTGAGTTGATGATTCAGCCTCCTAAATCTACCAAGGCAGCCGCCTTGGTGCTGCTTCCTTAATTCTGCCCTTAATAGCCGAAACCGGTTTGGCTCAGTGGATAGAGCGTCAGCCTGCGAACTGAAGGGTCCCAGGTTCGATTCCGGTCAGGGGCATGTGCCTGGGTTGCGGGCACATCCCCAGTGGGGGGTGTGCAGGAGGCGGCTGATCGATGTCTCTCTCTCATCGATGTTTCTGACTCTCTATCTCTCTCCCTTCCTCTCTGTGAAAAATCAATAAAATATATTTTAAAAAAAAATTCTGCCCTTAATATCTCTAACTTGGACCTTGGCATTAGCTCATTAACTGCTGCTAATCTTTCTTCCTTCGTTTTCACTCTATTTGCTACCGGATGAATCCTTCCGAGCACGACTGATCATGGCACTCCTCTGCTCACATCCTTCAAGCTCCTGTTGCCTGGTTGAAGCTCTTGACGTGCCTTTTTCACCTTGTTTCCCACCCTCCCTCGTGCTCCATCCCGTTCTCACTAGCCCCAGACTGTTTACCTCTCTCTGAGCATACCATGCCTGTTCCTTCCTCATGTGGCTAAAAACCCCTTCCTAACACTTGGGATTTGGATTAAATCCCACCTCTACTACTTACTGGTGTGTGACTGCAGGCAGGTCACCGAAGTCCTCTGAGCCTCAGTTTCCTTATCAAGAACAGAGTACCTGCCAGTTGCATCATCATGCAGTAACATATGATTAATGTTCTGGCACTGTGCCTCAGACTTCTTTGTTTTTCACTGCTTCCCTAATCTGACAAGCTTTGTCCTTATCTAACATTGTCTCCATCTGGTGCACCCTTGTAAATTCTGTCTCTTCTTTTCCCCGTGGTCAGAATTAGGCATTCTTTCTCTGAGCTCTTATGGTAACTGATATTGTGACATACATGGGGGCAGCTCACAGGCAGGAATCAGGAGTTCTGTCTCCTTCAAAGTCTGCTGCCCATTATTTATGTACACATCCTCACCTAAACTCACTGAAGCTTCTAGAACAGCGGTTCTCAACCTGTGGGTCGAGACCCCTTTGGGGGTCGAACGACCCTTTCACAGGGGTTGCCTAAGACCATCGGAAAACACACATATAATTACATATTGTTTTTGTGATTAATCACTACGATTTAATTATGTTCAATTTATAACAATGAAATTGGGGGTCATCACAACATGAGGAACTATATTAAAGGGTCGCGGCATTAGGAAGGTTGAGAACCACTGTTCTAGAAGGTGGAGTGTTTATTTGATTTGTATCTTTAAGCAGCTAGAGAATGCTGGGTATCCTTAAGAATTTAATGAATGAGGAAGTTAACAAAGTACTCATTTCCACAGCTAAGAAGGTAATGATGAGGAGCACATATAGAAACAGGAGAAGGTATCAGAAAATTCTCTTGAGTTGTATGACAATAAAGCAATTCTTTGAGTCATAGATTTGTTGGTAAATTTCTGCACACCAGCTCTACTGAAAAACATTTGTTTTCCTTCATTTTCTCTGTTAGCCCAAGTAGTACAATATTGGTCTCCTGTACACTGTTTAAAAACTCATATTTATAACTTTTACATATAAGTGACTCTTCTGCATTTTCCCATTGGGAGAAGCTACTCAGATTTATTTCTTAGTGTCTTATTAGATTGGGTTTATAATTTTCTAAGGCAAATACTCTTTTTTCATTTTGAGTATATTTCAGGCAATAGGCTAAATTTAAGACCATATTCAACAGCCTTTTATGCATAATATCATAAATAACTTTATTTCTCAACTGAGAAAATATCAAATTTCTATATTTATGGAGAAAGTGGAGTTTTACCTCTATAGTTGCTTCAATTAAAAGAACTATAAGATGTATATGAAAAGAGTTAGGGGAGCCCTAGCTGGTTTGGCTCAGTGGATAGAGCGTTGGCCTGCAGACTGAAGGGTCCCGGGTTCGATTCTGGTCAAGGGTACATGCCTGGGTTGTGGGCTCGATCCCCAGTAGGGGGCGTGCAGGAGGCAGCCGATCAGTGATTCTCATCATTGATGTTTCTATCTCTCTCCCTCTCCCTTCCTCTCTGAAATCAATAAAAATAATTTAAAAAAAAGAGTTAGGGGAAAGATCGATCAGACTCTTCCAGGCATGACCTATATATAGAATAACTATACTCTGTGTAGTTACAATGCTATACTGTACTATTCTTGTTCTCTTTTCACTCCCAATGTCCCTGTCACTCAGGACTTTGTTACAACTGCTCTTTGTTGCCCCCAGGAGCGGCTGTTCTGAAACTACCTCCCACCCCCTTCCAACCCTCCTACTTCCTATGAGGTCTCCCCTGCACATCCAGGAGGGCTTCTTCCTGGGTTCTTGATGAGCCAATGAGAACTTTGTTCCCTCCACTCTCCTGCCCTCCTTTGCCCATTCCCCTCTCTTCTCCACTGGTGCACCCTTGTGGCCCATACTGTAGGAGCCAAGCTCCGGATGTTGGGCTGTAGTTGCTTGGTTTGCAGTAAGAGGAACTGGTTCTTCTTCATTTCAGTTATCACTTACAACTCCAACGGAGGGTCTTTATTAAGGATAGTTTGGTTCTATCCTATTATAGAGTATGGGTTAGTACATGATCCGAGAATCTAACCATCCTTTATAAAGAGGATCAAATAGTATTTATTTTCTGGCAACTTGATTTCTCTCTCTTGTTCTCAATAAAATGTGAGAGGGAAATGTACATAGCTCACAAGTAAGAAGCAGCATTGGGAATTAGTGTCAAATTTATTTGTCTTTTAATTCCAAATACCATATAACAGGCTTTTCCCTCCCATCAGACTGACTTTAACATCATTTCCGGGGTGAATAACCTAACATATATGAACTATGAGGACCCTGTGGACTTTTCTGATATTTTCCACTCTAATGAAGAATATTTCAGGAAACTAGAAGAGCTGAAGACTGCCCACATGGAAACTATGGCAAAGTTAGAGAAAATGTACCAGAATAAATTAAATTTAAAGAAAGTGCAGCCAGTGATCATCAGGGATGAAGCTTCTAGTGTCTCTTCCATGTAAGTTTGTACATAATCTTAGTTGTGGACTGTAAAATAAAATGTATACTTAAAAGTGCAGAACAAGCCCTGGCTGGTGTGGCTCAGTTGGTTGGGCATCGTCCCACGTACTGAAAAATTGCTGGTTTGATTCCCAGTCAGGGTACATGCCCAGGTTTCGGGCTCAATCCCCTGACGGGGGCGTGTAAGAGGCAGCTGATTGATGATGTACTCTCACATTAATATTTTTCTCTCTCTAAAAATCAATTTTAAAATCTTAAAAGAATAAAGTACAGAACAAAATTATTTCAGAATATTTTCTCTCAAATATCCCTTTGTACTTGTAATTATATATGGAGGTGGAATTTTATTCAAAATGTTTAATGGCTTATCAACCTACCAGGTGGCTTCTTGCTTTGAGGGTCATTAGGTGGCCATTTGGTCTTTTCTTTCTGACCTATCATTCATACAACTGTAGACATGTATCAGAATATTTTTAAATGATGAATATTAAAAATTTAAAAGACCTTTATAATATGTGAATTAACATGAGCTTATTAAAGATATAGTATAAATTGTTTAGAACTAAAACATAAATCTGATTAAGTTTTCAAAATAGTCTTTAATTTCAAGACCTATTTCTGTGATAAACTGGCTTATTTTGAAACTTGAGGCAAGTCCCTTAACTCATCCAGTGGGTCAGCACTGATTGCATATCTCCTGGGTGTCAGACCTTGCGTGGACACTAGGAAGTCAAAATTGAGATGCCCTCAAGGATCTCAAAGATTAGCTGAGAATGAAAAATTGCAATACAACATTATAGAGACAAGAAAAAGCAGTTGATCGTGTCAGAGTGTCAGTGGAGGGACACAGGAAGGAATTTTCTACTGAAGTCATATCTGGGTTCAGTCTTAAGGGGTGTGTGTAGCTGCAGCAAATGTAGGAAGCAAGGAGAGGCCTTCTAGGCAGCCGAAACCATGTGTGCAAAGGCATGGCGGCATGAGGAATGGTGTGTGTGAGGAACTTCATGTGATTGGATGTGATGTAGAATGGTGATGGGGGTAGGGAAAAGTGAGAGGTGAAACTGGAAAGCTAGGCAGAGGCTAATATTAAAGGACTCTGTAATCTGTATTTGACTTCATAACAATGACAAATCATGGGAAAGTTTCAAGAAGGAGAGTGACATGATCAGATGTATATTTTAAAACGGTGTCTATGGAAAACATGTGGAGAATTCAATTCAGAGGTTAGACACAAGAAGCCTCAACTGTCTCATATTCCTCCCTTATAAAATAAAGGCATCAGATTAGATAATTTATAGGCATTTTCCAGCTCTATTCTAAATAAAAGTGATAATTTTTACAAGCCGTATCCAGCTCCTATCTTAAATCTGATTATACCTTTTTAAAAAAATATATGTATATATTTTATTGATTTCAGAGAGGGAGGGAGAAGAGAGAGATAGAAACAATGATGAGAAAGAATCATGGATTGGCTGCCGCCTGCATGCCCCCTGTTGGGGATCAAGCCCACAACCTGGGAATCGAACCATGACCTCCTGGTTCATAGGTCTGATGCTCAACCACTGAACCACACCATTTGGGTTAATTGATTATACCTTGCTATAAGAAAATATCTAATTCTTAATTCTTATATTTGGTCACATACAACTGAAAGTGTAACCTAACCTAATTATTCTTCTCACTTAGGTGTGTATCAGAAAAGAACTATCACCCTATCTCGTTAATCACATCACTTTCAGAACCTGATTTAGGTCATTCTTCCTCCTTGATTGTGTCTTCCTCTGAAGATGAGCTGCCCAACTTAGAAAAAGACTATCCTGAGAAAAGCAGAATGATGACCTATGCTAAGGAGCTCATCAACAACATGTGGACCAACTTTTCTGTTAAAGATTACATTCAGTGTGAAGATGCTGACTTCCCAGCAATTAAAAAAACAGGGAAGAAATCAAAAGAATGGGTGCCAAAGATTACAGTACCTGAGCCTTTTCAAATGATGATTAGAGAACAGAAGAAAAAAGAAGAGAACATGAAATATAAATCAGATATTGAAATGGCACACAAACTGCTCAAAAAACAAGAAGATTCAGAGTGTAAGAAAAAATTCCGAGCCAACCCAGTTCCAGAATTTGTCTTTTTCCCCCTTTATCATGACATAGTCAAGCAAAATGAAGAACGAAGGAGGATTATGAAGGAGAAAAACAAAGAAGCACTTTTGGCCTCACAAAAGCCATTTAAGTTTATTGCAAGGGAGGAACAAAAGCGAGCAATCCGGGAAAAGCAGCTGAGAGACTTTATTAAGTCTAAAAAGAAAACAAATCGATTTAAAGCCAGACCTATACCTCGATCTACTTATGGTTCAACTGCCAATAACAGGTTAAAAGAAGAAGAGCTCTTTAGAAACATTAAGACACAGCTGAGAGCCCAAGAACTTTTACTGAATTCAACCCCTCCGCCTTATAGTCCACCTCACAGAAGTTTTGCTGCAAGGAAGCCCAAGGATCCCAAACAGGCTGAACAGTTGAAGTGTAAATGCAAGTCTAGGAGCCCGATTGCTGATTTTGGAGAACCTCCTGAGAGATATCAGAAGCACCTCCCAGAACAGAAAAGTCCAAAAATCCTTTTAGTTTACAAACCATCTGATCTTCATGCAGCCTCACATGCATCCACTAAAAGAGAGAAAAATTTGGCAGATAATAAAGCAGAGGAAGAAAATTTGAAAGAAACACATTGGGCTTATCAGTCTCTAAGGCACAAGTCACCAGGAAGAAGTCCAAATGCAAAGCGTGTGCCTTATAACTGCAGCCCTCCAATGCCCACAGTATCTTCCAGAGGAAGAGAACAAGCCACCAGGTAAATAACTAGGCTACTTCATTGACTGACCTATGATTGCTAAAATAGTATACATGACATTATTAATTTTATATTGGCGAATTTGAAAGTATGAAGAAATTATTATATCTGGTAATATATTTTACTTTATAATATAGAACATTTTGCAAAAGTGTGTGCTAAGAAATGTAATTTCCATTTTATGACTCCTTGAGAATAGACAAGATTAGAGTTGGCTTATTGATTTCCAAGTTCACAAGTCAGATCCTTCTCAAAAGGTTGCCTTTTTTCAGCCTTTGAATTATCCTGTGTTAAATCTTTGCTAAGCAACATTCTCATTGGCTTAAAGTGAATTAAGCCTTAGTTTGTTGCCCTCAGGAGATCACTTGAGGAAAAGAAAATGTTGGAAGAAGAGAGAACTCGGATCCTAACTAAGCAGAAACAAAGAATGAAAGAATTGCAGAAACTCCTGACAACCCGGACTAAGGCTTATGACTCACATCAAAGTTTAGCTCAAATATCTAAATCCAGAATAAAATCTCTCAGGTATCATGAAACCTGAACCTCTAGACCATTGGTTTTCAAACTTTTAAAAAATCAAGTTACCAATATATGAACAAATTAAGAAGAATATTAGTGTTTTAGTTTCTGGATTCAAGTTATCAGTTGCTTATACTTAATACACACACACACACACACACACACACACACACACACACATTCTCTCATTCACCTCATGATGAGAACCAACATATATATGTATACACACCTGATGGTGAGGACCATGAAGCTATGTTATTGAACAGAAATGTTTTATATTGTGGCTATAGTTAATATCTTATATTGGCATTTTAACTCTTTTTCTTTATATTATTTTTGATTGCACAATATACTAGTAATATTGAGAAAAATCTTGAGGCACAGATATAAAGCTTTTTCAACAACTTGTCATGTAATCTCAGAATATTCTTCAACAAACAGATATGTAAAAGATTTTTGTTCTAAGATTTACATGAAATCTGATAGCACAGATTAACACTGGTATTAAGTAACATCAATTATGTGAAAGTGTCGATTAACAAGGTGTGTTAATGTTTAGTGGTATGGGTTGCATTTTGTCAGTTTTAATATAAATAAATAAAGATATTCACAGAACCCCTTTACAGAACACTGGAATTCTGCAGAAATGAAGTTTGAAAACCAATGTTCCATAGGAACATTTTTATGTTGCAAATAAACATTAAAATGTTCATGTTTAAGTAGAAAAATAACTCCCCCAAAGCTGGGTAAGTAATATGATTTATTAATTTTTAATCTGACCTATAATATTCCCCCAAATCTATATTTCCTTTTAATTAGAGGCCCAGTGCAATCCAGGACCCCACCCTGGCTGGGGAGGGCTCCAGGGCGCATTCGGCCTGACTCACCAGTCCTGATCTGCTGGACCCCAGCAGCAAGCTAACCTACCAGTTGGAGCATCTGCCCCCTGGTGGTCAGTGCGTGTCATAGCAACTGGTTGAAGGGTAAAACTAACTGTCACTTAGCATATTAATTAGGCTTTTATTATATAGGATTCCTTATAATGCCTGTCAGTGTCAGACATTATAAGGAATATAGCTCCTTATATCAATTCATTGGTAGAAGGAGCTTAATTTGATGAACTTGAGCAAAAAAATTCCTTAGAAATATTCATTCATCCTTAGAAAGTAAACTGGATTTTTAATAATACCAACTTGTATATAATTAAACATAGTTATAATTTTATAGTATAATTATTTTCTCTAATCCATGAAATCTTATTATCTTGGTAGAGTTAGTATATTTTACATAGAGAAATAGCATAGTTTAATTCATTATTAGATCTTGCCCAAATATTAAGTACACTTACTGTGAATTTATGTATTTGGTTCCTATTTTTCTAGAAATTATAGTCCCATACGCCTCATTTCTCCTCATCCCATTTAATTAACTTTGCCACCAACCTATAGCAGTTCTCATTTAAGGGACTAAAGAAGAACAAGTTCTTATTTTCAGAAAAAAACTTCTTAAAAAGAACATACCTATTTGGGACCAAATTTTTTTGGTTTTATACATTTACATATGAGATAAGAGGACATTCATTCATTCATCTTTTCAGGCCAATTTGAAGCCCTGTAAAACATTATGTCTTAAAGATTTCAGAACCTTCAGAGTACAAAGACTGCTCCCAGGATGTAAAATGTGTGCTCTCAGAACCTAGAATTTTAAAAAAATATATATTTCATTGATTTCTTCACAGAGAGGAAGGGAGAGGGATAGAGAGCTAGAAACATCGATGAGAGAGAAACATTGATCAGCTGCCTCCTGCACACCCCCTACTGGGGATGTGCCTGCAACCAAGTTACGTGCCCCTGACTGGAATCAAACCTGAGACCCTTCAGTCCGCAGGCCGACGCTCTATCCACTGAACCAAACCAGTTAGGGCTTATGTCTTAAAGATTTCAGAACCTTCAGAGTACAAAGACTGCTCCCAGGATGTAAAATGTGTGCTCTCAGAACCTAGAATTTTAAAAAAATATATATTTCATTGATTTCTTCACAGAGAGGAAGGGAGAGGGATAGAGAGCTAGAAACATCGATGAGAGAGAAACATTGATCAGCTGCCTCCTGCACACCCCCTACTGGGGATGTGCCTGCAACCAAGGTACGTGCCCCTGACCGGAATTGAACCCGGGACCCTTCAGTCCACAGGCCGACACTCTATCCACTGAACCAAACCAGTTAGGGCAGAACCTAGAATTTTTACTCTGTGTTCCATAAAAATTTACCAGTCTAGAAAAGGAATGGTGGTCAACTGTAAATTGTGCTCATAATTTAATTTCTAATTTGCCATCTAAGCTAAAATGTTATATATGCAAGTTCTTGTTTCTTTTTAAAATTCCATTCCTTTTATTTAATTTTAGAAAGAGTGAAAAGGAAAGGATGAGAGAATACCGACGAGAACTAGAAGAAATAGAAGAAAAATTAAAACACAGGCCACTACTATTTCAAAGAGTTGCTCAGGTTGTGTTTGTTGGAATTTAAGAGCTACTGTCAGTTGTTGTGTGTGTGTTTTTTTAAACATATACAGCTCTTAACTTACAGTCCATTTTTCTTATGTGCTATATAATGTACTAAGACATATTGTTTCTGTGACAGCTTCATCAAGCCAGTCAAGTAAGTAATTTTGCCAAAATCTAAGATTGAATTTTGTTGATGAGGCATGTAAGCTTAATAAAGAACATACTACTGATCAAATCATTTCCGAAAGAATAGTTCCACAACACGTTTTTAATGGCTGGTGTTTATTTCATACCAGCTTGGCCAAATATTAAGTTAAGGCTTCATGATATGATTTGGAGGTCTTTGAAGAATTAAAAAATGAAACAAAATGGCTAATTGAATCAGATTTATTTCTGCCAGTGGGTTTGTTTGTTTGTTTTTGTTTCTTTTTGGGATATAATTGACATACAGCACTGGATAAGGTTAAGGTGTACGACATAATGACTTCACATGCATAAATTAAAAAATGATTCCACAGTAAGTTTAATTAACATCCATCACCTCCTATACTTACCCCCAATTGTTTTTCCTTGTGATGAGAACTTTTAGGATTTATATATCCATACTTTCAAATATCCCATACATAGTTACCATGTTGTATATTACATCCCCATATAACTGGTATATAACTGGAAATTTGTACCTTTTGACCACCTTCATCCAGTTCCTCCTGGTAACTACAAATCTGATCTCTTTATTTTTTTAAATTTTAGATTCCATATATAAGTGAGATCATACAATATTTGTCTTTCTGTCTGACTTATTTCACTTAGTATAACGCCTTCAAAGTCCACTGCAAATGGCAGGATTTCCTTCTTTTTATGGATGGATAGTATTCTATTGTGTATATATACCACATTTTCTTTATCTATTCATCTTTCAATGGACTCTTAAGTTGTTTCCTTTCTTGGCTATTGTAAATAATGCTGCAATGAATGTGGGGAGCAGATATCTCTTTGAGGTAGTGATTTTGTTTTCTTTAGATATATACCCAGAAGTCAGATTGCTGGATCATATAGTTTTATTTTTAATTTTTTGAGAAACCTCTATACTACTTACCTAATGACTGTACTTATGTACATTCCTACCAGTAGTGCACAGGGCTTCCGTTTTCACCACATCCTCATCAGCATTTATCTCTTGTCTTTTCAATAGCCATTTTAACCAGGGTGAGGTATCTCATTGTGAAATATCACCTAATGATTTGCATTTCCCTATGATTAGTCATGTTGAGCATCTTTTCATGTACCTGTTGAGCCATTTGAATATCTTCTTTGGAAAAATGTCTACCCAGTCCTTTGCCAGCTTTTAAATTGGATTAGTTGGGTGTTTTGTTTTGTTTTTGCTATTGATTTGTATGAGTACTTTATATATTTTGAATATTAATTCCTTATCAGATATATGATTTGCAAATATTTTTTCCCATTTGTAGGTTGCCTTTTCATTTTGTTGATTGGTGTTTTTGGTTTTTTTTAAAAATATATTTTTTATTGATTTCAGAGAGGAAAAGAGAGATAGAAACATCAATGATGAGAGAGAATCACTGATTGGCTGCCTCCTGCACGCCCCCTACTGGGGATCGAGCCCGAAACCCGGGCATGTGCCCTTGACTGGAATCGAACCTGGGACCCTTTGGTCCGCAGGCTGATGCTCTATCCACTGAGCCAAACCAGCCAGGGCAATTGGTGTTTTTTTAAGTAAGTCTATAATTTTCAATCTTATCTATAATTACTGAAAGGATCTTCTTTTTATCAGAAAAACGAAATTTTCACTCAGTTTTACAGTCTTTCCATTAAGAGAAATTTGTCAATTTCAGATCTTTTCCTTAGTACTCATAAGGGAGAGGTTCTTAGGGGTGACATAGCTTAACAATAGATAATCATAACATCTCAGTTTCAACTTTAGGGGGAAAAATCATAAGCTGTTTTATATTGCTCAGTGTAAAGTGATTGACTTTGGCTCAAAGCAGCTAACTGCAGGTTTTTATGTCCTCTTATCTGGTGGGTATTGACCCAGATTTCCCACTGGCATCTTATATTCATCTTGCCCCAAACCAGATCCTCCTCTTTGATTTTCTGTTTTAGTTGGACTACTATTTAGGATGACTGGGAACCACTGTTCCCCCCCATTCAGTTGTCACTGAGAGAACTGACAAATTTTATCCCTATGTAATTTTTGGATCTGTCTTTATCCATTCTTATGGTAAAATGCCAGGTGAAACCTCTATTATTTCCTATCTGAGTTAATATAATGGTTTGACTCGTTTGCCTGTCCTGTTCTTTGCAAAGCCATCCATTATATTTTTATTTTGCCGTTCTCATTCCCTTGCAAAAATGTTAACCCTGGGTAGGTAGTTAATAACCCTTGATAACGGTGACAATCATGCATTCACCGAACCATTCGTTCTCATTGTCAGTGAATGGTATCAAGAAGTCTTGTCATTGACTTCTCAATAAAATGCTACAAGCTTGTTAGTCCTATATTGCAGAGGAAGAAACTGAAATTCAAAGAAGAGCCCTGGCCGGTTTGGCTCACTGGATAGAGCATCGGCCTGGGGACTCAAGGGTCCCAGGTTCGGTTCCGGTCAAGGGCATGTACCTTGGTTGCGGGCACATCCCCAGTGGGGAGTGTGCAGGAGGCAGCTGATCGATGTTTCTCTCTCATCGATGTTTCTAACTCTCTATTCCTCTCCCTTCCTCTCTGTAAAAAATCAATAAAATATATTTTTAAGAAAGTTCAAAGAAGGTAAGTAATTCATAAAATTTACAGTTATTAAATAATGGAACTGGGATTGGAACCCAAATCAATCTGCTTCCAAACACTTAACACTGAGCTGTCCTGCTTTCTCTCAGAAGATAAACCACCTTAACATGGTATACAGAATCCTCTATGATCTGACCCCGTTAACCTCTTTAGTTAATCTACCACTGTGCTCCCCCTCATGTCAAAACTTTATACACCCTTTTACTCTCAGGCCATACCAGACTACTAGTTTCAAATTTAAAATCTTTATTCATGCTGTTTCTGAACATCCTTAGAGCCTCTTCCTATCTTTCCTCCTACTCTTTCTTTTTTTAAAAAAAAAAATATATTTTATTGATTTTTTACAGAGAGGAAGGGAGAGGGATAGAGTTAGAAACATCAATGAGAGAGAAACATCGATCAGCCGCCCCCTGCACATCCCCCACTGGGGATTTGCCCGCAACCGAGGCACATGCCCTTGACCGGAATCGAACCCGGGACCCTTGAGTCCGCAGGCCGACGCCCTATCCACTGAGCCAAACTGGTCAGGGCTCCTCCTACTCTTTCAAGTCTCAGTGTAAAATCACTTCTTGCAATGTTTCCCCTGCTTGTGTTGGTGCCCTTTCCTCTGTGTTTTTTTTATTTATTACCTTTTGCATACCTTTCTCTTTGCTCCTACCATGTTGTGTGGAAATTATTTTAATGATCTCTCTTCCCTTACAACTAGTTACTTTTTAAAAAAAAATATTTTTATTGATTTCAGAGAGGAAGGGAGAGGGAGAGAAAGACAGAAACATCAATGATAGGAGAGAATTATTGATCTGCTGCCTCCTGCACGCCCCACACTGGATATCAAGCCCACAACCCGGATAAGGGTCCGACTAGGAATGAACCTGGACCTTCTGGTTCAGAGCCCTTCGCTCAAACACTGAGCTGGTCTGTTTTTTATTTTTTTTAAAATATGTTTTTATTGATTTCAGAAAGAGGAAGGAGAGGGAGAGAGAGAGAGAGAGAGATAGAAGCATCAATGATGAGAGAGAATCATCGATCTGCCGCCTCCTGCATGCCCCCCACTGGGGATCGAACCTGCCCCTACCAGGAATCGAATCCAACTGTGATCTCCTGGTTCATAGGTCTATATTCAACCACTGAGCCACACCGGCTGGGCAACTAGTTAATTTTAAAGGGAGTGATCAAACCTTTATAATCCCGACACCTAGGACAACATCATGAACCAAAACTGAACTGTTATGATCAAATTAGCCATTTTGACCTGTCATTTTCTTTCTGGGATTAGCCCAGGCTGAGAGCATTACCCTGATGAATTAGTGATGAGTCTCAACATTAACAAGCAGTTTTGCCCTGTTGTGAATTCCCACTGTTTCTAAGCACCAGAGAAAATGTGGCAAAACAAGTGGTGAGTATGAAATTAAACCCATAGATAAATTTTAAATGTTGAAAACTAGGTTAGTTTCATAGCTGATATTTCTTCTATCACTTTTAGCCCTCACATATGCTGTTCCCTTTGCCTAAAACAACTTTCGTGTATACCCACTACCTTCCATGAGGACTTGTCACAAAATGAGTACTTAGTAATTATTAAATAAATGAAAGAATTACTATAAACCAAACTTACAGTTATAAAAATTATAAAAAATAAGCATTTTTTCATTCATTCTAGGTGCTAATAGACAAACTTTCATCACTTGTTATTTTGATTTCATGAAAGAGACAAATTTTTTTACAGGATGTTTAATAGTAAAATAAACAATTATGAAGCTATTTTAACTGTTCCTTTTATCTCTTTATTATAATTCTTTTGCATGGTGAAATGCAAGGGGGAAATCTTTGTTTTAATGAACACACTATTCACCTTGATATAAAATATTAAAAGGTATTTCCTTATACAGAATGACTGGCAGTGCTCACCACTGCTTTAGTTTTGTTCACAGAAATTAGTACGTTTTTCTTGCAGTCTATTTTGCTGTGACTGTTGGTGCTAGTTAACAGTTGTTATGTAATAAATTCACTCACAACTTTAAGCATTACCCATTTGTAAGTGTTAATTGTGGTCTTGCTGCTATTGAATTATCCCAACAGTAGGACTATGATCCAGTACAGAACAAACTACGTTATCCTGTTTCTTGGAAATTACAGCTTGCTGAGTAGATGTTAAATTGAATTTTAAAGCAGATTCAGGTGAAGGTTTATGAACACTAACTTTGATTAGTATTTTAATCTATTTTGCTTACATCAAAATATGCCATTCTTTTTAAAAAATATATATTTTTATTTCAGAGAGGAAAAGAGAGATAGAAACATCATTGATGAGAGAGAATCATTAGTCCACTGCCTCCTGCACGCCCCACACTGGGGATCGAGACCCCAACCCAGAACTGAACCCGGGACCCTTCAGTCCGCAGGCTGATGCTCTATCCACTGAGCCAAACCGGCTAGGGCAGAACATGCCATTCTTTTTTTTTTTTAATTAAATCTTTATTGTTCACCACTGAGCCCCGGCTAGGGCAGAACATGCCATTCTTTTTTTTTTTTAATTAAATCTTTATTGTTCAGATTATTACATTTGTTCCTCTTTTTTTT
>NW_005371410.1:5209313-5224924 GCF_000412655.1 Myotis brandtii
GGGGATCTACAGGGCGGGCGGAGCGAGCAGTTATGGCTGCTCTCAGATCCATCCCCAGGGGCTCTGCCTCTCAGAGTCCCGGGAGAGAAAGCTGCATTTGAGTTCCGACCAAAGCCAGACAGTCCCGCTTCTCCCGTTTGAGTCTGGGTTCCTAGAGACTCTCCCGGATCTGGAGCTCAGAGTCTGAAACTCCCTCCCGATTGAAAACAACAACCGCGCCCTCCACCGCCGGCCTGCTCCACATGCACTCCGCACCTTAGTATTTCACTTCCGCACTGCGCCTCCTCTGAGTCTCGGTATGGATTTCTCTTTCCTTCTAGTTGTAGGATTTCCACTCAGCCAGCCTTCCTGTGGTTCTGGGTGATGTCCGTTCCGTCTTTTAGTTGTATTTTTGAAGTGGTTGTTCAAGGCAGCAAACTCCGGCGTTAACCTATGCCGCCATCTTGGTTTCTCGAACATGCCATTCTTAATGCATTCAGTTAGGTTTGGGATTTCTTTACAGTCTTTGGAGCACAGTTCTCATCTTCGTACTTTGCGTGCCTTTCAGTTCCCTCAAGGCTGGTCTGTCGTCATTCAGAGCCTCTGGATGCTTGTTCACTTTCTTTTCGAAAAAGTTATTCACCGTAGGTACATTTTAGCAGCAGTTACAGTGTTCCTTTTTCAGTTTTTCAGAGTGTCAGAAAATGCACTGCTGATAGTTTTATCCATTATAACCAGTCTTTACTATTTTGATTTCTCCCATAGAACATTAGACTCCATGATCCCTCATTAACTGGAGTACCTGGATTGGGCAGATATCGGGCAAGAGCATTGCTGAAGTCAGGCTTTAGGCTACCTTCAAACTCCAGGATGACCCCTACCATTTAGATTAAAGCAGCATGGTGGAGTGGAAAAGACCCAGGAAAGGGTCAAGAGACTTGGTTCTACTGCTTACCATTCTTGTGGACCTTAAGCAAACTGCTTAAACTCAGTGAGGGTGACGGGAACATCTTGGTTTCTTTATTTGTTAAATTGGGGGGTGAGACTGGGTGCCACTAGAATCGGGCCGTTCCTAGTCATTTTGCTTTTGTTGGAGGTCCAGATGGCAATTCTTGGCCCTAGCTCATATCCACTCATAGGAGCTAAACGCAGACTAACGCCAAAGCCCTAGTGCAAACCCCAGTTATCTTGTGGCTCCGTAAAGCCTGTGGTCTCAGGAACTGTGACAACTTCGACTTGCTTCCAGTATGAGAGGGTCATCATAATTCCCACAGATCCCAAAGCCAGGAAGTAACTTTCTGGAGATTTGAACCCAGTTCTAAATTCATGTGTGTGTTTTTTCTGTATCTATTGCTTCCTCCACAGAGTAAAGATAACAGCACTGATGATTGTATTATCTGTGATGGAGTAGAGATATGGCTTATAAAAAGCAGAAATTACAGTAGGCACATAAAAACCCTCTGAAAACTATCACATGAACTACTTTTTTTGTTTTGTTTTGTTTGTTAATCCTCACCTGAGGACATCCCTCCATTTACTTTTAGAGAGAGTAGAAGGAATGGAGAGACATAGAGAGAGAAACATTGATGTGAGAGAGACACATCGACTGGTTGCCTCCTATACCCGCCCCAAACAGGGCTGGGGATCAAGCATGCAACCGAGGTATTTGCCTCTGACTGGAATCGGACCCGGAACCTTTCAGTCCACGGGCCGATGCTCCATCCACTGAGCCCAAACAGCTAGGCCTTATATGAACTTATTTTCTTACTGATTTTTCCAGATATCCTTAAGCAGTCATAAAATAGGCACAGTGTAAAGAATAATTATATATCAAAATTCAAGTGGCCACCACCCAGGTTAACAAACAGAGCACTGCCAGCACCTCAGACCCTATGCATCCCTCCCGGGTCAAACCCTCTCCCTCTTCCGTAGAGGTAACCACCATTCTAAATTTTGAGATAGGCATTTGCTTGTTTTTCTTGGCAGTTTACCACCTATGATTTATCCCTATATATAGTTTAGTTTTGCCTGTCTGGGGCCTTTTTGTAAATGAATCATATATATTATATATGTATATATATCATATATATAATATATACATATATTATATACACATATACACACTCTTGTATTTTGTTTCTTTTGCTCAGTATTATGTTTGTGAGATCCATCCATGTTGTGTTGTATAACTAGAGTTCATTCATTTTCATTGCTTTATTTTACTCTTTTGTATAAATAGACTACAACTTATTTATCCATCCTACTTTGATATTTAGGTTGTTTCCAGTTTGGGGTTGTTACAAACAGTACTATTCTGAACATTTTTATACATGTCTCCTGGGGCACATGTAGTTTCTCTGGGTATATACCTAGGAATGGAATTGCTGGTCAGAAGGGATGCATATTTTCAGCCAACTGTGATTATTGAGTTTACTTTTCCCTGGAGCTTTTAACACATACATTTTTAATGGAAAGTTAAAGTCTTTTGTTCTCATCTAAAAAGGTTTGTCTTTCCTATAGAAAAATGCAAGAATGGCAGCAGAAAAGCATTATTCTAACACCCTAAAAGCACTAGGAATATCTGATGAGTTTGTTTCAAAGAAAGGCCAAAGTGGAAAAATATTTGAGTCCTTCAGCAATCAAGAGATGAAAAGTTTCACTGAAGATAAAGAAAGGTAACATATATAAAATGTCTGAATGGTATACCTCTGAAAAAATTCTTACTTGCAAGAAAGTAAAAATTCTGTTCTATAATATTTTAAAATGAACTTTACCTAATGAAATACATGTGAACTGTTGTAAAACATATTGATATTTTTGACACATTCAAATATTGCATGGTGATGAAATACCTTGTTTTTAAGCAGAATAATTTAAGTTCTGACTGGCATAAATAATGAAAATAACAACATGCTTTCAAGCGAAGTTTAAAGAGTAAACCAAGTTTTGAAATAAATGAGTTCTCAGAGGAATATTTACTTTCCCAATTGGCACTTTTATAGCGTTTTCTTGATAAATTGGAGCTCATACACTTGAGGAAGACTGACTTCATGATGACATACATTGCAAAGGGTTTGTTTACCTTTAAACAAATCATTTTTCCTTTGAAAGATTGATACATTTTTCCCTCTAGCTTTAATGAAGAAGAAAATATAGAAGAAAGAGAGAATGGGGAAGAAAATTATTTTACTGAAACCAACAGCCAGGATTCTTGTAAGGAAAATGAAGCCGAAGCCGAAGAAGAAAGTGGAGAAGAGAAATCTGTTGAAGAATAAAACAGAATCAGCAGGGCCTCCTTTCTGTGCCTGTGCTGTTATTTGCAGCATCCGGTGTTAGCAGCTTTGCTTGTTTTGTTAGGAACATGGATGGGAAGGAACCCTTCTGATGTGTGCAGGGCTCTTTAGCAAAGTTATTTGTAGCCAAAAAGGCAAATCCAGCTGATTAGTCATTTAGTCTGAGTACGGCTTTGCCTATTCAGTTTTTTAAATTGCTACATGAGCTCTGTTTGCAACTTTGCTCTTACTTGTATTTTTTAAAAGCAGTTGAGAATCAACAGCTGTCACAAACTGATTAGTTATTATGTCATTATTTTTTGGTAGAAAAAAATGGCTTAGCATTGAGAGCAGAGAAAAGTATTGTCCTTTGGTGATTTGTTTGAAAAAAATTTTCTGGAAAGCATTACTCAATACATATTTTAAAATTGTACTGTTTGCCCATTCTTTTTCTCTGCAATACATCTCACAAAATGAACCCTCACAGTTGTTTTACTAGTTAAGTTTATCTGAACCATTTTTATTTTTATTTAATTTTTAAAATCTGGACCATTTTTTAAAAGTAATAAAATATAGAAAAAATAGGTACTTGCAAATTTACATTTATTTCTGCACTGAAAGTTTATTATTAAATTATCCACCCTATTATCAGTTTTTCTTTTTATCTCTAGTTTTATTCTAAATTATTTTTGACATAGAAATTATTAGAAGTTTTTATATGTATTTTTTAACCTTGTGTATTATGACGGATATAAATAATTATAGCATTCTGAATTATAATCTTAATAAATATCAAGCTGGTTTTAAATGAGATGAAATTGTGCATAATAACTTGTCCAAGGCAAGTCTCCAAAGTAATTCAGGGTTATCTCTTTAATACTAGAACCAGAATGTTCAATTTTTTACATATTATTGCAGACACACTTTGTCTTTCTGAGAATGATGTTAATTTGATTTTATGACTATCATTTTTCCTCTGTAAGCAAATTTTTTGTTGTAAAAATTTAAACCAGTCATAAAGATGTGATAGAGTGAGACATTTTCTTTTATAAAAATAATCAACTTATAAAGAGTATTAACTAATAAAGGTATATAATAGCAGTATTTACCTACTGGAAATTTATGCTTTAAATGAAGAAATAAGGTGATTTTTCCTAATTAAGGGCAAATGTTTATTTGCTATTCCTTTTTTATAGTTTGTGTTAAACTAATTGTCACTACCATTAGATTGTAAACTCCTTGAGGGTTGGCATCATTTTAAAATCCATCTTTGTATTCCTTTAATATTTTGCACAAGATTGTGCATATCATAGATACTTAATAAAGGTTTGGATGAGTAAGTAGATGAATATGTTTTTATTTTATTAAATTTATTGGGGTGATATTGGTCAACATGAACATATAGGTTTCAGGTATGAATATGTTTTTTAATTATACTTATAGTTACTTTAAAATAAGTACACATGGGATTAAAAACATTTCCCTTCCAACTTATTGAGAACCTGTGAAACACAATTCATAAATTGTAATTTTTTTTTGTAGAAGAATATTTATTTGGTAAATCACAGAGGTAGAAAAAGTAATTCCTAGAAGAAATAGGCTTAGGAAACTAGTTATAGAGGTAAAGGGAGGGCCCTTGGAGCTTGGAAGCAAGGAAGCTAATGGTAATGTGCCTGGAGCCAGAGGATGAGGAGGGGGAGAAAGGGAAAGGCATGGGCATGACCCCAGGAAGGAGAGCACCCACAAATTGTAATATTTTAAATGTGGCTTACTCTCAAGGATTTGCTCCTCATCCATCCCTTCTCAGTTTCATGGGGAGAGCGAAGGACTTGGTTTCAGAAGCAATGTTCATTTTCTTTAAAAATGGGAATAGTACCCATCCTGAGTGGCTATAGGAAGAATTAGATGTGTGGAAAAGCTCTTTGCAAACTAGGCTGTTCAAATGACAGTGTCAGAGGACAGACTATTCCTGAAAAAACATTTAACTTTCTGCACCTTTAGAAAAATGAACTACAAAGTGATTTAAATATTATTTTGTTAGAAATAATATGTGATCCACTTTTTGAAGAGAGTGATCTGGTAAATACAGAGCCAAACTTAGAAGATACTGGTAATTTCAAGTAATTCTATGCAAAATCATTTTTTTTAGAAAGCTATTAAATTGACAACTGAAAGATTTCTTTAGTGTGTGGCATCTTACAATAGAGGAGATAAAAGTTGAGAAGAAAAATAATAAAATCTGGTGTATATAACTGTCAAAAATCAAGGAATAATATGCATGCTTATATTCAAGTCTGAAAAGATGGTAATGTAAAAAAATGGTAATGGAATTTGCCTCTGGGACAAGCAGTGGAAGACTTAGTTTTTGTTTTCCCCCCTTTCAACGTGTTTATTAAAGAAAAATATAAATGAGGCTTTAGTCTTGTTGGAAGCTACTTTCTAGTCATTGATTTATAGTATCCTGATAGCAAGAAAAATAGTTATATCTTTCTTTATACTAAAAAAAATACTTATACATTTTATACAGTTTATTTGAATCATGATACAAATATTGCAGTTGGTTACTAAGTCTCAAGTCTTTGTTTGTTTGCTTTTTGTTATTTTTCCTTTCTTTATTGATTAAGGTATTATTAGTACATATGTGTCTTATCCCCCTATAGCCTGCTCATGCCCTCACCCTCCTGGTGTCTGTTTCCATTGGTTATGTCTTAAGTCTCTTTTTAATATATCTTTTATTCCTTGCAATATTGTCTTTGAAGGGACCAGTCTTTTGTATTGTAGAGTATCTGCTCTGAATTTTGTCATTTAATGTGTTTCTCTGTTCTCTGTGTTTCCTATAAATTAGTAGAGCTAAGCTTGATCAGATTCAAATATGATGTTTTTAGCAAGAATACTTCATAGGTCATGGTGTGCATTTCCATTGGGAAGTACACAATGTCTAATGATCTGTTGTGCTGTTATCCACCATTGATCATTGCTACAATTACTGTGCCAATGTCTCTCCACTCATTTTCAGACTTGCCAAAAACCATGAAGTCTTAGTTGTTACAAAAAGAAAAAAAATGGGGGGTGAGAGAATTGAATGAAGGTGGTCAAAGGTACAAACTTCCAGCTATAAGATGAACAAGTACTAAGGATGTACAACATATGATTATAGTTAATACAGCTGTATGATATATTTGAAAGTTGATAAGAGAGTAGATCCTAAAAGTTCATCACAAGGAAAAAAACCCCCCATTTTTTAATGAAATGATGGGTGGTAACAAAAGTTATTGTGGTAATAATTTCACAATATATGTAAGTCAAGTTGGCATGTGATATATCTCTTAAATTTATATGGTGCTATATGTCAGTTTTATCTCACAACTGAAAAAAAATCTAAAAAATATAAGGAAAAATAACTAGCATAAATATTCTAAACATTAGTGTATCTGCTTTTATAACAAGGAAATCTTACAACCCCAAAAGTTATTCTTCAACTTCTCTGCTTCCTTTCACATTCTTCCTGATACCATGAGGGTCTTGTTTTCCTTTTTGGAATCTGTAGCTCTTATCTTATCACCTAATTTTATTGTAGCTGTTAACGGATTATTTTTTATTTTGTCATTGTCCTTTTCTATGGGGGCATACAGGAAGATTCAAACACTAGACTACTATCACTACCATCTTCCCAGAAAACTCTCAAGACTTAGTTTTCCTGTCTCCTTTTTGAAGAAATTATTAAAATAAAGTATTAGACTAGGAGTAAAAGTTTTAGGTCCCTTCTATCACTTAAATGAAATGAAATAAAATGAAAAGATGGTGGTGATAAATGCAAGTGCTACAGGAAAAAAAAAGCATAAAAAGGAGATGATGGGCAGGATAGTGACCTTCAACAAAACCCTCACAGGGTGGGCCCTGTGGATATCAGAGAGGAAATACTTCCGGGAGAGAACAGTCAGTGCTTGGGAGGGGTGAGCAGGGGAGGAGGAAGAGGGGCTTGGGATGTCTGAGGAACAGCAAGGAGTCATTATGACTGGAGCAGAGGGAAGAGGAGGAAAAGACACAGAAGATGAGGTCAGAAAGGAAGGAGGTTGGGGATGGGGCATAGAGGAAGGGATCTTGGAGGCTCTTGTAAGGATTTTGGCTTCTTTGTGTGGCCAGCTACTAGGGGTTTTGACTAGGATGACAATTGGATAACATTTAGGGCAGGGGTGGGCAAACTTTTTGACTCGAGGGCCACAATGGGTTCTTAAACTGGACCGGAGGGCCGGAACAAAAGCATGGATGGAGTGTTTGTGTGAACTAATATAAATTCAAAGTAAACATCATTACATAAAAGGGTACGGTCTTTTTTTTTTTTTTAGTTTTATTCATTTCAAACGGGCCGGATCCGGCCCGCGGGCCGTAGTTTGCCCACGGCTGATTTAGGGTCTTTCTGCCGCTGGGTGAGAATGGTCTGTAAACAGCAAGGGCAAAAGAAAGGTGGTCACTTAAGAGGCTTTTTCAATAGCCTATATTGCAAACCCAAGTGTTTCTAATTCAAAGCCAGTTCTTCCACTAACCCTTCTGTACTAACATGGTCATAAGAGTGAATATACTTCTAATGTATGGGTAGTTATTTCCCCCCAAACTCCTATTATCCTATATATCTTATATAATAAAAGCCTAATATGCTTAGTGTCCGAACATTCATTTGACCGTTCGACCAGTCGCTATGACGTGCACTGACCACTAGGGGCCAGACACTTCAACTGGTAGGTTAGCTTGCTGCTGGGGTCCGGCCAATTGGGACTGGGAGAAATGGGCCGTACACGCCCTAGATCAGTGGTTCTCAACCTTCCTAATGCCGTGACCCTTTAATACAGTTACTCATGTTGTGGTGACCCCCAATTTCATTGTTACAAATTGAACATAATTAAAGCATAGTGATTAATCACAAAAACAATATGTAATTATATATGTGTTTTCCAATGGTCTTAGGCGACCCCTGTGAAAGGGTCATTTGACCCCCAAAGGGGTCGCGACACACAGGTTGAGAACCGCTGCCCTAGACGGATCTGTGCACTGGGCTGGTTTCAGCCAGATCCCTGCAGGCCAGGTCAAGGGACTCCACTGGTGCATGAATCCGTGCACCGGGCCTCTAGTATTACAAATAAGCCATGAAAATATCCTTTTAAAAAATATATTTTATTTCAGAGAGGAAAGAGGAGGGAGAGAGATAGAAACATCAATGATGAGAGAAAATCATTGATTGGCTGCCTCTTGCATGCCCTACACTAGAGACAGAATCCCAGGCATGTGCCCTGACTAAGAATGGAACTGTGACCTCCTGGTTCATAGAGCGATGCTCAACCACTAAGCCACACTGGCCAGGCAAAAATATTCTTTTAAAATAAAAATCCTCTTAAAACCTACTCATTACAGTTTTAAGTATATAATATTTGAAATTCTTTTATTTTTCTATTAGAAGCCACTCCCACCAAAGAAGGGAAACTGACTTGCTTTAGTAATAGCATTGAGAAATTTAAACCAGCCCTTACAATTCAGCACACTAGACTGAAAACAGCAGTGCTGTCATTTTGTGAAGGTTTTTCTTTGTTGTTCTTATAATTAGAAAATAACCAATGGGTTGCAGATATGATCTTGAAAAAAAGTGATATTATTTCAAGAAAAGGATGTGGTAGAGACTGCCAGTTGTTTGGCCAGTAAGTATTTTCCCTTTCTTCCTTACTATTAGTCCTCTACTTTTGCTGAAGGTGGCAATATGCCCAACTGGAAGAAAAAACTATTTTCCAAATTATATTGACCATCCTGGCTAGAGAGAAGTAAGTAGGGTTTTCAAGGAAAGGCCTTTAGAAGGGAAACACTTGGTTGGCTTGGCCTTTTGATCTTTGCCTTTTCTCTTTTCCTTCTTCCTTTCTGAAACTTGAATGTGATGCTTAGAGCCAGAGTAGCTATCTTATAATCATGAGGAAAAGGCCAAGGGAAATCTGAAAAACTTTGGCTCCCACACATTTAATATTAGCAACTGCCACAGAATCAATACTAGTAACTGCCAACCTCCAGACTAGGTGTTATCTCATTGCTTTTTTAATCTTTTTAAAAAATTGATCTCAGAGAGGAAGAGGGGGAGAGAGATGGAAACATCAATGATGAGAAAGAATTACTGATCAGCTGCCTCCTTCACACCCCACACTGGGGATCGAGACTGTAACCTGGGCATGTGCTCTGACCGGGAATTGAACTGTGACCACCTGGTTCATAGGTTGACACTAAACCACTGAGCCACACCAGCTGGGCAGGTGTTATCTTGTTTAAATCTCAGCTGAATATGTGTGTGTGTGTGTGTGTGTGTGTGTGTGTGTGTGTGTGTGTATATATATATATATATATATATATGGTAGCAAACACAGTTCCTAATTCAAGACATATACCAAACCCATCATTAAACATACTTTGGAAAGAAGTGACATTTCTGAATTTCCACTAGTTACATGTGCCTGTGATGTTAAACATGTACACTGAAGTCAATCTTTTACTTCTCTTTGAAGAATGCTCACTTTTTCCAAGAAGAAAAATATCCCCTGCATTTATATATGAGGAAAGAAATGCAAAGCAAGAAATTAACATTGGAGCCCTTCTGAAACAAATAACAATATTTCTGTTAAATCTTGCATTATTAATAAAAAGCATTGTATATTTTATGATGAAAATATGCTATTTAGTGGTACCATAATAATGCTCAAATGGATTGAGAAAGTTACAGTATTTTTTTTCCATCCTTAAGTTATGTTCCTGAAAACCATGCCAAAAGAACGTGTGGCTGAGGAATGGAAACATTTCATGAGAAACTTGGAGACAAAGGAACCAAAACAGGGGCAGGAGAAAGCCAAAGTACATTTTATTAAAGATGTTCACTAATATAAAACAGCCCACTAAATACAGGTATATAATTGGCATTATGGACAAATATATACATCTTTAACAATGAGTATCATGCAATTCATTTTCTTTGTTATTCCTTGCTCATCAAGAAATTTTTAGAACTTCTCTTTCTCCCATAGTTATAATGAGATTTTGTAAATCTGTTTTATTCTCACGGGAGTAGAGAAACTGTATTCTGCCTCAGCTTTTCTTTCTCTTGCAAGGAGACTCTGAACCAATATTTCATGTTGCTGTGCTGTTAGTTCCACTGCTCTCCAACTTTCCCCTGTGGGAGCACACTGACCACCAGGGGGCAGCTCCTGCATTGAGTTATGTTCCTGAAAACCATGGTGGTCAGTGCGCATCATAGTGACCAGTTGTTCTGTCATTCCACCTTAATAGTCGCTTAGGCTTTTATTATATAGATGTAATGGGAAGCTCTGGGAGGGTTGAGAACTGAAGAGGGACTTGTGTTTTAAATGGTCACTCTTGTTACATAGGGTGCCATAGGTGTTTGCAATAATCCAAGAGAAAGATGATGGTGGCTTGGACTAGAGTTGTAGTGGAGGAGATAGAAATATCCAGATTCTGGATATATTTTTAACATAACAATAAAAGGATTTTAGTGTGGAGTGTGAAAGAAATTGATGAGTCCAAGGATGAAGTTTCTAGATTGAGCAACAGGAGGATGGAGTTGCCACTTACTAAATTGGGTGAGATTTGGGTGTGGGGAGTTAGCAGAGGCTATTGATGCCCTGTCCCACTGTACCTTGGCCTACTTCTGAGCTTACTTGCAGCTTGGTGGCAGTTCTGCCCTCATCCCTCTGTTTCTCTGTCTTGGGGATTTCTCCATCAACAGTGAGGAATGGGAAGGGAGTTACTGGATAAATAACCCAGCTTCTCTCTTCCTGGGTGGGACAATTCTGAGATGCCTTCTACAAGATTCCTTAGAGAGGATCCAGCTTCAATTGCCCACAATATTGACCTGCTCCTTAAACCGTCCTTTATTAACATTTCTCCTTTCTCTTTTTTACTTCCCCTATTTCTATACTTCCTGGGGGTAACCTCCTATATAAGTTAGATTTTGTTGCATAACAAACTGCCCCAAAATTTAGTGGCTTAAAACAACTATTTTTGCTCATGATTCTGTGGGTCAGCAATGTGGCCTGGTTTCATCTGTGTGACTCTTCTGCTGGCCTTGCCTGGGGTCACTTAGTGGCTATAATCATTGGGCAGCTTGACTGGATCTGGATGGTTTAAGATGACCTCTGCTGATAGATGGCAGAAGCTAGCTGTCAGCTGGTTGATTTAAGAGGCTTCAGATGGGATGGTTCATCTGCTCCTCTGTCCCTCTTAATCTCCAGGAGGCTAGATGAGGTTGTTTCACATGACAGTCTCAGGGAAGCCAGAAAGCATCATGAGGCCTGGGTCAAAAGTCTCACAGTGTTACTTCTGCTGCATTCTTTTGGTCAAAGCTAGTCACAATGCCAGATCAGATTCATTTTATTTTATTTTAAAATATATTTTATTGATTTTTTAGAGAGAGGAAGTGAGAGGGATAGAGAGCTAGAAACATTGATGAGAGAGAAACATCGATCAGCTGCCTCCTGCACGCCCCCTACTGGGGATGTGCCTGCAACCAAGGTACATGCCCTTGACTTGAATCAAACCTGGGACCCTTGAGTCCGCAGGCCGACACTCTATCCACTGAGCCAAACCGGTTAGGGCGCCAGATCAGATTCAAAGGGTGAAGATAAAAATCTCACTTCTTGATGGGGAGTGATATCAAAGTTACTTTGCAAGAGGGGCAGACATATAAGAAGGGAAGAAAGTTTAGGCCATCTTTGCAAGCAATTCACCCATGTCCCTCACTCCCTAAATTAACTACTACTCTGGGTCCTTGTCTCACAGTCTGCTCTTGGGGGAATCCAAACTAAAATGCGGTGGGTGGGAATCAAAGCTCTGGTTTAGATATTCAAGGTTTGAGACATTTATTGGAAAAATCCAAGGAGAGATTTTTAATTAGCAGTTGAATATATGAACCTGGACTTCAGAACAGAGGTCTGGGCTAGAGATGCTCAAGTTGGGAGTCTTTGCTATGTACATAAGTATATAAACTGATGGGCCTGGATAAGATCATATGGAGAACGTGCAGAGAGAAAGAAGAGGTCAGAAGACTAAGTCCTGGGCCACTTTAATGTTAAGAGTCAGGGACAGGTAGAGGGGCCTGCAGAGGACACTGAGAAGGAGCAGCCAGTGATGTCCTAGAGTGACAGTGGTGTCCTGGAGGCCAAAGAAAGGATGTTTCCAAGAGCGATCAACAGTGACAGGGAAGAGCATTCCATACGCTCTCTGTGTAAAGTGATTTGGGGTCATTGCTCCACATGTGTCAGCATTTTATATCCATCTTCATATTTTCTCATTTACTTACTTATAAGAATTATAACTCAAAGGCAGAGGTAAGTAAGACATCTACCTTTGGGACAGGTCTGTAAACATGGAGTTGAGAAGGAAGCCACAGAAAGGCAATAGCCTGCAGATTCATCACAGTCACAAGTTTAACTAATTCTGTAGCCCTGGGAAGCTTTTCACGATTTTTAACACAGTTTAGTGCAGGATACAGGAGTTAGCATGGACTTTACAAAAGAACTAGACGATCAAGCTATTTTAAAATTTATATTTCATTTTTTTAAAAATATATTTTATTGATTTTTTACAGAGAGGAAGGGAGAGAGATAGAGAGTTAGAAACATCGATGAGAGAGAAACATCGATCAGCTGCCTCCTGCACACCTCCTACTGGGGATGTGCCCGCAACCCAGGTACATGCCCTCGACCGGAATCGAACCCGGGACCCTTCAGTCCGCAGGCCGATGCTCTATCCACTGAGCCAAACCGGTTTCAGCAAAATTTATATTTCAAAAGAATTCAACATTACATTGCTTGTTTACAATTAGCTCGAGATTAGGTTTTATCTACCTCCCCCCAATCTGTTCTGATGTGCTTTGTGCACCTCATTTGAATGGTTTGGTTTCCTTCCTTTCCCTCGGAGTATCTACTTACTTTCCCCACTCCAAATTTTCCTGAACTGATTTTGTTTTTCTCCTTATTTCCCCCCCAACACCATTTATCCCTTCTATGCCCTATTCCACCTCAACCCACTCTGCTTCCCCCTGAACTGATTCTTGTCATGCATTCCACATATAATATTCTAATTTCTACACAGTCTATGCCTAAAAGGAAGAAAAAGAGCCTACTTTAAATCTGGGTTCAGAGCATAATTAGAAAAAAATTTCTGTTGTCTGTAAACAATTACTAAGAAGCTTAAATATGTTTACTGTTAATAACTAAAACCTCAAAATACTTATTTTGAAAAGATAAGGCAACCTCTCTCCTTCCTTTCATTGGCTGCCAAATGGCAACAGCCCCACTTCCTCATCGAGTTCCTTGCAATCCCTCCCAAATAGACATTTGCACCCAATTTTTTGTCTCAGTGCCTGCTTTTGGGAGAGCCCAAACCAACAAAGTGTTCTGAATATGTGGAATGCCCTGCACTTCACTTGGCAACAAACAGTGGAGTCCAAAGGCAGCTGAACCTTTCATGGCCACATGTCCCTCACTTTGGACAGCCCTCCCTGGGACTGGCCAAGCGGCATCTGAGTTTGTGATCCTGAACATGTAAGCAACAAGCAGGGGGAGTTGCTTCTTTTTTATATTTCCAAGCACTGAGAGAACAGACCCAACAAATACATATTTTACAATTTCAAAACCATAGTACAAGCTACATAATGCATGTAATTAAAAAAGCTAAATATTGAAAAAAGGTAAATATATAAACAAAAATACTTTCATAAATACCTCATATGCTGTCATGTGCCTTTTTCTAATTTCTTTCCTGCTTCTTTATTTTTCTTAAATTGGGGTTGTAAGAGTTTTCAAGAACTAACTTGCTTTGCTTAATTTTTGTCTTCTGGGCCTTTGTTACCTCATTGGCTTGAGTGTTTTCAGGAGGACAGTTAATGCTTCAACTTGAATTAGCAAGCTCTCCTGGAAGAAAAACACACCATGTCATTTCTAAATTAATTCTATAACCGTACAGAATTTGATTTTCACAAAAGAATGTGAAAATTATCTTAGATAATTTAGGCAGCAATTTCATCTGACAAATGTGAGATTCTATTCTTTTAAAAATTTTATTGAATGTATTGGGATGACATTAATTAATAAAATTATATAGTTTTCAGATGTAACCTATATAATTCTACAATACATCATCTGTATATTGTATTGTGTGTTCATCACCCAAAGTCAAGTCTCTTTTCGTCACCATTTACCCTACCTTTATCCTCTTCTACTTCCCTCAACCCTGCTTTCCCTCTGGTAATCACCTTACTGTTGTCTTTGTCTATGAGGTGTTTTTTTTCCTTAATCCTTCCACCTTTTTCATAGACCCCCTCCCCTCTAACAGATGTCAGTCTGTTCTCTGTATCTATGAGTCTGTTTCTATTTTGTTTGTAAGCTTATTTTATTCATTAGATTCCACATGTAAGTGAAATCATATGGTACTTGTCCTTTTCTGACTAGCTTATTTCGCTTAGCAGAATACTCTTCAGATCCATCCATGCTGTGGCAAAAGGTAATATTTCTCTCTCTCTTTCTCTCTCTCTCTTACAGCCAAGTAGTATTCCATTGTGTAAATGTACCACAGGTTTTTTATCCACTCATCTATTGATGGGCACTTGGGCTGCTTCCAAATCTTGGCTACTGTTAATGCTGCAATGAACCTAGGGGTGCATATATTCTTTTGAATCAGTGTTTCAGGTTTCTTTGCATATATTTCCAGAAGTGGAACTGCTGGGTCATAAGGCAGTTCCATTTTTAATTTTTTGAGATAACTCCATACTGCTTTCCACAGTGGCTGCACCAATCTGCATTCCCACTAGCAGTGCACGAGTGTTCCCTTTTCTCCACATCCTTGCCAATACTTGTTGTTTGTTGATTTATTGATGATACCCATTCTGACAGGTGAGAGTTGATATCTCACTGTGGTTTTAATTTGCATCTCTCTGATGATTAGTGACATTGAACATCTTTTCACATATCTATTGCCCATCTGTATGCCTAGCTCAAAAACTACTTCAGAAATGAGTCTGTAGTATCCAATGTGTTTTGGGCACTGCAGCTCCGTGGGCAGGGTCTGTGACCGTTTTGCCAATTACTGAACCTCCAGCACCTACTATAGTGACTGTGATATAGTGGGTGCTCAATAAACATTGGTTTAATGAATAAGTGCATAAATTTACACAATATTAATTCAGAATACCTGACACTTATTGAATGTATATATCTGCAATAGTTGTTTTTTTTAAAATAAATTTTTATTGTTCAGATTATTACAGTTGTTCCTCTTTTTCCCCCCCTAGCCCCCCTCTCCCCCGCTCTCCCCCCCCCCCCC
>NW_005371410.1:5225082-5225613 GCF_000412655.1 Myotis brandtii
GAAAGGTCTCTCACGACTTGTTCACGCTCTACTCAGAAAGGGTGTGGAGCCACATAACGGCTTTTTAAAATAATGTATCCTCTTATGTTTAAAATGAGGATTTCTCTACCAAAACTGAGGAGAAAGCAACACTACAGCTGCTCTTGCCCCTCTCGCCCTTCGGGTGATAGTTGTGCATGGGGCTGCGAGCTGGTTCGCGGGCCGTCGAAGCCGTCTGGGCGGCTCGCGTGGTTCCACCGGCTTCCCAGGGGCCGTCGCAACCTCACAGGGGCCGTCGGAGCCTTGCAGGGGCCATCGCAGCCTCACGCAGCCTCGCAGGGGCCGTCGCAGCCTCACAGAGGGCGTCGCAGCCTCACAGAGGGCGCCACATCCCACGTTGGGGGTGAAGGTGCGAGACAGAAGCTCCTCTCGCTGTCCCTCCTGCTGCTCCCTTGCGTATCGCCGATGCTGGAAGTTTCTGAGAGCAGTCTGCAGGTGCTGGACATCATACTTTAACTGGTCAACATGAAGTTTGGCATTCTGTCTTTTGTT
>NW_005371410.1:5226241-5233609 GCF_000412655.1 Myotis brandtii
GCTTCTTTCTTTCCTTCCAGTTGTAGAACTTCCACTGGGCCAGCTTTCCCATGGTTCTGGATGATAGCTGTTTTGTCTTATAGTTGGTAGTTTCAATGTTGTTGTGGGAGGCAGCATGCACAGGTCTATACCTTATGCCGCCATCTTGGTTCTCCCTGCAATAGTTGTTTTTATTTTATTTTTTATGTATTATTTATTTATTTATTTATTTATTTTTGCAGAGAGGAAGGGAGAAGGAGAGGTATAGAGAGTTAGAAACATCGATGAGAGAGAAACATCGATTCAACTGCCTCCCGCACACTCCCCACTGGGGATGTGCCCGCAACCAAGGTACATGCCCTTGGTCGGAATCGAACCTGGGACCCTTTAGTCCGCAGGCCGACACTCTATCCACTGAGCCAAACCGGCCAGGGCTGCAATAGTTGTTTTTAAAAGAAAATAGTTTCTATAATTTGCAAATAAAGCAATAATCTGATAGTTTATAGAAAACGCCCCACAGTACCCAATTTTATTTCTTTTGACATAATACCATCTCTGGATATAGTCTATTCTGCAAAATAAAATAGCACTTTTACAGTGATTATATTGGAAAGGGAAGACAATATCACCCCCATTTACTGGACAATAATTTATCCAATATTAGTGTAACTAGGTTGTTTTGCATCACTAATAATGGAAATCCTAAGTATACTGACTAATACTCATTCCCGATCAAACTACTGGGAGAGGAGAGGGGATTACTCATGGCACTAGGGACCGAGTGGGCTGCTCCTAAAATATTAGGGCTGTATGGGACAGGGTAGATGCCTGAACAAGATTGGTGGGAGTGTATCCTGGGTAGGTACTGTGTCTCCCACAGTCACCAACTAATAACTGGAAGAATTGGCACTCAAACCTAGTTGTCCTGAAATCAAATGTAATGCTTTTGTTTTAAGGTAATGTGCTGTAACAAACTATTCATTTTAAAGAAAGTAAATTATTCATATTTTTGTTTGTTGTTTTGTTTCTTAATTTAAAGGGTAATACATTCCTAGAGTTCTTCTGGTAGCATTATTCTAAGTCCCTTATTAACATTAAGGGAGTCTGCAGAATGTATTCCAGTAATTTTGAAGCAGTGTTCTTTAATAGTTCTTCAATACTTCCCCATGGAGGATAACTAATGTTTCCTGTGAGCTTCTATACTAAGTCCTCCTAATGCCAGAGTTCAATAAGTATCTATATTAATAAAAGGGTAATATGCTAACTAGACCAGACATCTTCTGGATGTCCATCTGAACACCCATCCGGACAAAGCCACAGCGGCTGCGAGGCAGCCAATCAATGTGTCTATCTCACATCAATGTTCTTTCTCTCTGTCTCTCCCCTTCCCTTCCACTCTCTAAAAAATCAATGGAAAAAAAATATCCTTGGGTGGGAATTAACAACAACAAAAAATCCATTAAAATAAACGTTGTGCCTCATAAACTCATTATAATGGATGTTAATGATACCCTAGTCATATTAGTTTCCTGTGGCTCTTTAACAAATTACCACAAACTGGGTGGATTAAAATAATAAAAATTTAGTTTTTTGCAGCCTGGAGGCAAGAAGTACAAAATCAGTATCACTGGGTCAAAATCAGTATCAGCAGGCCCTCCCTTTGGAAGATCTAGGGGAGACTCTATTCCTGGCCTCTTCAAACTTTTGGGGGCTGCGAGCATTCCATTCCTTGCTTGTAGCAACATCACATCGATTGCTACCTCCATCTTCACATCACCTCCTCCTCTATGTCTATGTCAAATCTCTGTCTGCCTCTCTCTTATAAGGATGGATATGATGGAATTTAGGGCCCACTAGGTAATCCAGCATAATCTCTTCCTTTCTACATGCATTTATAGGTTCCAGGGACTAGACCTAATATCTTTGGGGACCATCATTCAGTCTACTACACTATGATTTTTTTCCTTTGTTCTTTTCTGTTAATCCTTATCTGAGGATATTTTTCCATTGATTTTTAAGGAGAGTGGAAGAGAGAGGGAAAGACAAAGAGAAACATCGATGTGAGAGAAACACATTGATTGGTCGCCTCCTGCATAAGCCCCAACCAGGGCCCGGTCCAGGAGGAGCCTGCAACCAAGGTACTTGCCCTTAACTGGAATTGAACCCAGACCCTTTGGTTGGCAGGCTAACAATCTATCCACTGAGCCAAACCGGTTAGGGCAAATATTCTTATAGTTGGAGGAAAGTTCCTATCAGGGGAGTACCAAGAGGTATCTTTATTTTTTTTTCCTTCTGATTTGTTCTTTTCCCTTCTTTGAATATATGTTTATTTCTGGAAAACTAAGAAAGACAATGACTTGATTTTCATATATAACAATAGAATTATATTTTCCAAAGACTACTTCCCCATAGAGGATAACTAATGTTATATTAGTTATTTGTGACTCATTCATAATATTTGTTGCCGGGAGCCAGTCCATCCTTGCTGCTTGACACAGTCGCTGCAGGGAAGAAGCATCTGCACAGCATGTGTTTCAAGGGACGTGGCATATATAGCATACTGTTCTTAATGTGTTTGCTCCCCTTAGCGCTATGTGTTTTGGCCAAGGTCACCTCTCCGAGAAAGGTTGTTTCCCCAGGTGGGGATTTTTCCCTGAGGTTAGGGAGGGGATACAACCCCTTAATACGTGCCAGGCGGGTAGTTAAGCTACATAATCTTTACTCCCTGGAATGGAGATAAGAAACGCCCTAACCTTTGTAATAGAAATTGACAGGATTAAAATCGGCTGGTATAAATATAGATGTAACAAGACAATAAACATCAGATCCTGATCAGATCCTAACCAGAACTCCGACCAGAACTTTGGCTGGAGATCCTGGCTAGAGGTTCTGGCTAGGCTGCTGATCAACTGAAGGCTGTCTCCATGTCATTCCTTCTTCGCCAACTCCGTCCACACCTTTGGGGACCCCTGGACCTGCTGGGGTTGGACCCCAGCAATTTGTGACTCATAATATTTGTGACTCATTCATAAATGTGTTTGAATGTCTTCCATCAAGAAACTCCCACAAAATTAAGTTAATAATCTGTGGCAGTGGCAAGGCAACAAGTGAGAACAAATCGTTTTTTATCTTTTTTAAAAAAAATACATTTTATTGATTTTTTACAGAGAGGAAGGGAGAGGGATAGAGAGCCAGAAACATCGATGAGAGAGAAACACCAATCAGCTGCCTCCTGCACACTCCCCACTGGGGATGTGCCCGCAACCAAGGTACATGCCCTTGACCAGAATCGAACCTGGGACCCTTGAGTCCACAGGCCGATGCTCTATCCGCTGAGCCAAACTGGTTAGGGCTCGTTCTTTATCTTTTACCAAGAGATCCCATCATGATTTGCAGACGGAATATAAAATCCTTACCATTCGTCACTTAGAGTCACTGTCTCCACATCACAAAACTAGGCTGTGACCTCAGGGTCCTTGCCAAATGCCAATGAGCAGAGCAGTGTCCAGCTTCACAGCTAGAGCACAAGTCCCACAGCCTTCAGTGTGTTTGGGAACCCCTCAAACAGGCATCGTTTATAATAAGGTCATTCTAATACTATTAAGCCTTTCTGAAATTTAGCTTAGAGTCCCAGAATTTAAACTTGTCCTGCTTTTTGAAAAGAAAAAAATTATCCTTTGACTTAACTAAAATAAGGTATGCTCACAGCTTTTTTAGTGCAAAAGATTATTCTAAATTATTTAGTAGGATTTTAAAAAAATATGGTCAAATTTAATCAGTGTGTAAAGTCATACCTATTTTTCATAATAGTATTTTACTTTTGTAAAAATATCTCATTATTAAGTAATATATTCTATTGAGAAAGGTCTAAGAAAAATTTGAATGATTCTTATGAGTCTTATTTCATTTATAATGGATTCAGGAGAACATTTTAATTTTATTTCTTGCATTATTAGTATTTTTAAAAATAAAACTGTGAAAGTAAATTGTGAATTTCTCTTGTATCAGAAAACCTAGTTTTAAAGACAGACTTATTCTATTTTTAAAATTTTTTGTTTATTGATTTGAGAGAGAGAGATTGATTTGTTGTTCCACTTATTTATGCATCCATTGGTTGATTCTTTTCTTGTTGTTAATTCTCACCCAAGGAGATATATATATTTAAATATATTTTTATTGATTTCAAAGAGGAAGGAACAGGGAGAGATAGATAGAAACATCAATGATGAGAGAGAATCATTGATCAGCTGCCTCCTGCACGCCCCCCACTAGAGATTGAGCCCGCAACCTGGGCATGTGCCCTTGACCGAAATCAAACCCCGGACCCTTTAGTCCTCAGGCCGATGCTCTATCCACTGAGCCAAATCAGCGAGGGCCTCACCCAAGGATATTTTAGAGAGAGTGAAAGAGAGAGGGAAAGACAGAGAGAAACATCAATGTAAGAGAAACACTTCGATTGGTTGCCTCCTGCCATGAGTCCAGGCCGGGGAGAAGCCTGCAGCCAAGGTACATGCCCTTGACCAGAATCAAACACGGGACCCTTCAGTCTGCAGGCTGATGCTCTATCCACTAAGCAAAACTGGCTAGGGCCATTGGTAGATTCTTGGATATGCCTGACTGGGGATCGAACCCACAACCTTGAGGTATCGGGACGACGCTCTAACCAACTGAGCTACCTGATCAGGGAGAGACTTTTAGGCTTCAAATATGCTATTTTGTGTATTCATGCAACATTTATTGAACACCTATTATACCCCAGGCACAGTATTAGGCGCAGGGAGATACAAAAGTAAACAAGGCCCAGTCCCTACCCTCAGGAAGCCTGTAGTGTAAAGAGGATGGTGACAAGGACATGGTTTTTCACAGATAGTGTGATGGTGCTCTGCTGGAGCTGGCAAAAGGCATTAAGGTAGAGCAGAGACCCACCAGCCTTCAGGACTCTAGGCATCCCTTGTGAAAGGAAGCTGAGGTCTAAAGAATGGGTAAAAGTCAGTCAATTACTCAAACAAAGGGACTACTGTGTGTGTGTGTGTGAGAGAGAGAGAGAGAGAGAGAGAGAGAGAGATCTCAGAAGTGAGAATAGTGCTTTGGAAATGGAGGTAGTTTAACATGGCAAGAACAGAGTAATAGGGAAGGTTTAAAAGTAGTGGCATGGCCCTAGCTGGTTTGGTTCAGTGGATAGAGCATCAGCCTACGGACTGAAGGGTCCCCAGTTTGATTCCAGTCAAGGGCACATCCCCAGGTTCTGGGCTTGATCCCCAGTAGGGGGCATGCAGGAGGCAGCTGACCAATGATTCTCTCTCATCATTGATGTTTCTATCTCTCTCCCTCTCCCTTCTTCTCTGAAATCAATACAAATATATTTTTAAAAATTATATTAAAAAAGTAGTGGCATGGCCTTCCCCTGAGTGGCTCCTAGGCTTATTCAAGAGTCTAGACTTCAAAAAACATTAAAATATTTCAAAAAGGCAATGGTATGCTCAGATCTGCATTTTATAATGATTATTCTAGTTGCAGTGAGAGAATGGATTGGAGGTTGGCAAGACTGCAGGCAGAGACCTGTCAGGATGATGGGGTGAGAAAGGCCCAGGGAACAGTGTAGTTACCTGAACTGGAGCTCACTGAGGAAGTTGGCAAATTTAAAAAATAATTTCTCCAAGTAAGATTAAAACAAACAATAAATTTAAATATCTTCATGAAGCCATGAAATATTTTAGTGGTCTATAGTGAACAAGTTTTCCAATTTCTTGCTTATAAACCTAATGTTATATCTACAACAACAGACTTGAAAATAATTTTCTGTAACTTTTAATCCTCAGGTTCTATAACATTAGCCTAAGTAAACCTAACATGTCCACAGAATATAGAAACATATCCAAGCTGCTCTGTTCCCAATAGGGGTAGATATTGAAGCAGCCAATATTATCACCACAGGCACTTCTCTTGGCTCTCAGAACTACTGTTATCCCAGCCCGGAATCAGTAGGTGGACTACCCTGTTACCCAGCTCACTGTGTTGCCCGCTCCCACACTTCCCATCCCCTGGGATGAAGAGACTGATGCAGGTCTCAGGACACAAGTCAGGATTAGAAAGGTCAGAGAACCTACTACCGTCCGAGTCCCCAATGCACACATTCCTCTGCCTTCATCTAGGGGGGCGGTTCTCAACCTGTGGGTCGCGACCCCTTTGGGGGTCGAACGACCCTTTCACAGGGGTCACCTAAGACCATCGGAAAACACATATATAATTACATATTGTTTTTGTGATTAATCACTATGCTTTAATTATGTTCAATTTGTAACAATGAAAATACATCCTACATATCAGATATTTACATTACGATTCATAAAAGTAGCAAAATTACAGTTATGAAGTAGCAACGAAAATAATTTTATGGTTGGGGGTCACCACAACATGAGGAACTGTATTAAAGGGTCGTGGCATTAGAAAGGTTGAGAACCACTGACCTAGGGCAATAAGGAACACCTCCTTAGAGGAGATATGATTTCCATGGCTTAGGTTAGGAGAAGAAACAGGTCTTATTACCTGAATGAAAAGTGTTCAACTGCACTTCTTCTCTTCTCCAGCAGGTGGCAATGAGTAACACCAAAGAGAACGATTCTAGCCAAAGTCAGGACACTGAATATTTAAAATTCTTAATAAAATGTCAACTCTTAAAATATTTAAATTTTGAGTCAAAACCGGTTTGGCTCAGTGGATAGAGCGTCGGCCTGCGGACTGAAAGGTCCCAGGTTCGATTCTGGTCAAGGGCATGTATCTTGGTTGCGGGCACATTCCCAGTAGATGTGCAGGAGGCAGCTGATCGATGTTTCTCTCTCATCGATGTTTCTAACTCTCTATCTCTCTCCCTTCTTCTGTAAAAAAAAAAAAAAAAAAATCAAAATATTTAAATTTTGTTTAAATGACATAAAATGGAAGGTCTACAGAAGGTACTAAGAATTGCAAACAATTATAGCAGAAGCAGGCACCTTAAAATTTCAATAAAAAACAGAACCCTAAACTTTATTTTATTCTATTTTAAATATATTTTTATTGATTTCAGAGAAGAAGGGAGAGATAGAGAAAGATAGAAACATCAATGATGAGAGAAAATCATTGATCGGCTGCCTCCTGCATGCCCCCTACTGGGGATCGAGCCTGCAACCTGGACATGTGCCCCTGGCAGGAATAGAACCCAGGACCCTTCAGTCCACAGGCCAACACTACCCACTGAGCAAAACCGGCTAGGGCCAGAACCCTAAATTTTATATAAAAATCTACACTAATAAAAGAGAAACATGGTAATTAGCGTACGACTGCTACCCTTCCCATTGGCTAATCAGCATATCCTTATGCAAATTAACTGTCAGCCAAGATGGCGGCCGGCAG
>NW_005371410.1:5234828-5279846 GCF_000412655.1 Myotis brandtii
GATCTGCCCTGCTCTGTGCATGACGGGGCGGCGCCCCAACTCCCCAATCGGCCCTGCTCTGAGCCTGACCAGGGGCTGCACTTAGGGATTGGGCCTGCCCTCTGCCACCCGGGAGCAGGCCTAAGCCAGCAGGTCGTTATCTCCCGAGGGGTCCCAGACTGCGAGAGGGCACAGGCCGGGCTGGAGGACCCCCCCCCACCCCCAGTGCACAAATTTTTGTGCACCGGGCCTCTAGTTTTATATAAAAAAGATGATGCTACTGACTAATGACAGTGGTAAAACAGACAGGATAGTCTGTAGATGACCCCAGCAGGTTACTCTGGGTTGCCTAAACAATAAACCAACTGTGACCAACGGCCTCCCTATTTCTTCCAAATTCGGCTTCCCATGGCACTGGTTGCTTTCTCCCTCTCAGCAGGAGGGGCTGCAACTTCCCATGGGCACCCAAGGAATACAGATACAGGCATCTGGTTCTCTCAGATAACTCCTGACAGTTGACATCTAAATCCAGACAGCCTGATACCAAGTAGTCTGTGTGGACCCCCTTGATAAGGATGTTCACCACTTTGGTCTTGAAGAAGAGAAAGCAAAAGAGGAGAGGATGTCCCTTCAATGGAATGCTCACTTGTGACATGTGCAACAGAGCACCCTGGGCCCACTGTATCCCCTGTGCCTTCTCTTGCAGACTCTTGGCTTTTTAGTTCCTAGGAAAGCCTGTTTTTTCATCTATGACATTGTGAATTTCCTGAGCTCTCTTGCATGACAACATATGTTTTAAGTTGCTTTCCAGATGATGAGCATTCCTTGTGCTTTCTATAGTTTCACCATTGCAATCTCTCAGGGAATAAAAAATATATAGTGTGAGACAACAGTCTTTCTAATTAGAAGACAGAAGTAAAACCATGATGTACTCTAGTAGGATGTCTTTAAAGTGCTTTAAATGCACTGTTAGGATCTGGTATGAGACTTAAGAAATCTGTAATTTTCATTTCTCTGTTCTTATTTATGGTACTATTGGTTTAACTGATTTGTAAAATTTACCCTGGTATTTTCTGCCTCACATATCTATAGAAACATGTAGTTTGCTGAACACCCCCTTTTTCTGTGGATTTGTTGGCATGACCATTGTGACATCCACTTTTAATCTTCCATGCTTCAAAATAAAAGTGTAAAAGAGCCTAGCTAGTGTTGCTCAGTGGTTGAACATGGAGCTATGACCAAGAGGTCATTAGTTCGATCCCTGTGGGCTTGATCCCCAGTAGGGGACATGAAGGAGGCAGCCAATCGATGTTTCTATCTCTCCCTTCCTCTCTCTAAAAATCAATAAAGAAAAAACATATTTTAAAAGTAAAAGTGTAAAAGATCTTATCAATCATACAACACTCACTGTAATGATTTCATGGCTCCTTGTGACATGTGTGCCATAAACAAAATCTTTTATCTTTGGCCTACTCAACTAATGATTAAAAATGAAGAGAGAATAGCTCTCTAAAGTTAAATTATGAAAATTCCTATTGCACTAACATACAAAAATGGTTATTCTCTTGAATGTTATTGTGTTTGTGAGTGTTTGAGGGCCTAAACTTTTTTGTTACACCATGTGACTAAATTCCATAAGTCTAAGTCATTGCTGATTACCTTCTTAACATAAAATTATATGAAATCTTTACGAGATTTTTTACTTTCTAAAACCCATCATACGCTAAGTTTAACTGATTACTTTTTCAGATAGAGCAATTATGAAAAACCCCAAAGTTGAATAATCTATATAAATAAAAAAGATCATGCCATCCAATATATAACTAAAACAATTAAACCTATGAATTTTAGTAATAATTTTAAGAAGTAACAGTCATCTATTTGCATATATCAAAGGCAATGGTTTTCTTTTTAATATATTTTTATTGATTTCAGAGAGGAAGGGAGAGGGAGAGAGAAATAGAAACATCAATGATGAGAATCATTGATTGGCTGCCTCCTGCATGCCCCACACTGGGGATCAAGCCCACTACCCGGGCATGTGCCCTGACCTGGAATCGAACCATGATTTCCTGATTCATGGGCCGAAGCTCAACCACTGAGCCACGCCGGCCAGGCCAATGTTTTTCTTTTATTTATTGACTTATTTGACCTACAAATGGAATCATACTGTTTTGTAACTTGCTTTTTCCACTTAGCAATATACTTTGACATCTTTCCATCTCATTCCTTTAAGAACACCAATACAGGAATATTATTATGCTAACAATGTTTGTTTTGTTTTCAATCTTCTATTATGAACAATGCTGCAATAAATATCCTGTACATATATCTTTGTGCCCTTGAATGATTACTTGTATTAAGAGTAATTGTTAAAGGTCAAATTGCTGAGTCAAACAATACAAATATTTAGACTTTTAAGTTACTGCCAAAGAGTCCCTTTAAAAGGCTGAACCACTATATATAAACACTGTATCAGGGTAAGGCAGTGATTTTCAGACTTCTGTTACATGGGAACTCTTTCTTTGAAAGAAATCCTTTAAAAAAGAAAAGAAAAGAAAAGGAAAGAAAAGAAAAAGGCTTTTCAGAATCCAGAATGGAAAGTGGAAAAGGAACTTTGTTTTGGTGAAAGCTGATATAGGGGTGGGAGGCCTGCAGCTCTGGTCATTGGCCCTGACCTTAGCTTCTGTGGTACCTCCATGTGGCCTCCTGGAGCACAATACAATATAGGCAGTTTCTCTTTTTCTAACATAACATGTTTTCAAATACGTTTGACTGGCTGAAAGTAGAACTAACATGATATAAGACTTAAGAATTATTATAAAATCCTTAATCACACCTCAATTTCAGACACAATTTTCAGTAATTTAGCACTAGCACTTTATATGTATTCTTTCATTGATTTCTTTCCCTTTACAATGAGCATCTGATTATGGCTAAGTTCTGTTCCCTTTAGATGGCCAAATAATTTTCATCTTTGTCTTAATTGCACTAAGTGTATGAAACCTAAACTTGTTATCACTGGGATTAGCACTTTCATTTTTCTTTTCCTTCATTTTAATGAGAAGGGAAAAATGTAATGAAATATTCAAATAATTATAGAAACAAACTCATCAACAAAGATAGTGACTGTCAAAACTGAACTGAAAACTCTTGGCTGTATCACCATATAATATTAATTTATTAACTCATATATAAAAATCTGAACAGAAGGAAAGGTGGGTTGGGGTGTGACTGAAGTACATAAAATGGCAGGTGGTAAAAATTTGAAGAACCACTTATATATCATTGTGATCAGTGACCTTCTTCAGTGGTTTAGAAGCCTATTTTCAATTTTTTCTTTATAGTTTTATCAAAATTGAACAAGCCTGTCAGTGCCAGGAAAACAATGAAAGAAGAGTATGCTACGTAAAGAATACATAAATGTCCACTTAGGCTATGGAGCCATTTGTACTGCTAATCTTGGAAAACCAGACGCTCTTCTCAGGCCTCTCACTCCAGATGTAAGCTTCCGTGTGATTGATTCCTCTAAACCAGTGATGGCGAACCTATGACACGCGTGTCAGAGGTGACACACGAACTCATTTTTTTGGTTGATTTTTCTTTGTTAAATGGCATTTAAATATATAAAATAAATATCAAAAATATAAGTCTTTGTTTTACTATGGTTGAAAATATCAAAAAATTTCTACATGTGACACGGCACCAGAGTTAAGTTAGGGTTTTTCAAAATGCTGATACGCCGAGCTCAAAAGGTTTGCCATCACTGCTCTAAACCAAGGCCTCTGCTCTCCCCAATTTTCCAGGAGAATGCTAGTCTCTTTTTTTCTTCTAAACTTTTTTACTTTTATTTTGATTTTTAACAGATTGAAGAGAAATCATCCAACGTTTACTTCAAGGTTGTTTCACATAGGCATAATTAGGCTTATTATTTTTAGCCAACCAGGTATTGTCCTTTTTTTCATAATTATATAATACTTCTTAAAAGCATCCAGAAATCCTGTCTCTTTAGAGACAAGGATGGAAAACACTCAACTATCTAAAAGGAGCATATCTTTAGCCTCAATCAGATGCTTATTGTGAAGGAAGAAAAAAACTCAGTAGGAAACACATAGAAAGCTAGAATGATTTTATCCATTGATTCAACAAATGTGAGTTCCTATGAAGCAATGCGCTAATTGCTAAGAGAGTACAAAATGTATAAACCAGGGTCACTATCTTTAATCTATGATCCGATGAGGACAACTAGGCATACTTCCCAAAAAGTTACATGATAATATAAAGTATTTTAGAATAAAATGTGAAATGTGTGGTACAGATTATAGTTGCCATAGAACACCCACCCTTTTATATTCTCAGTTCATTAACCCTTTATAGTTTCACTAGAGGCCCAATGTACAAAATTCGTGCAAGAGTAGGCCTTCCTTCCCCTGGCTGCAGGCACTGGCTTTCCTCTGGCACCCAGGACCCGGGCTTCCCTTGTAGCCCTGGCTTCATCTGGAAGGACGACTGGTCTAATTAGCATATTATGCTTTCATTATTATAGATGTGCCCTTGTACCCAGTCTAGCCTTCGTGCCCAGCCACAGTAATTACACCAGCATCTCAGAACTGTTTGCCCACTTGGTCTTTCATATCTGCCTTATCAATCCCCAATCCTGAGTAAACTTCACTGTCTACTTTCTCAGCTTATTCTCCAGGGTGCTAAGCACAGCTGGAGAGAACTATGTTCTTTGCTCTACCTGACTCTCTATGTGATATCTCACAATTCTTCCAAATTTTACTTACTCACCTGGAGCTCTGATCCCAGAGACTCCTTCATAGTGACATGACCTCCTTTGCTGCAGAAACCACAGGCATCCAGCTTGATTTCACCTTTTATCTTTCCAATCTGAAATTATTTTCTGATCCTCACTCTTCCTTTCCAAAAATAATTTCTCTACCCTTTTCTGACAATCCTCTCTCCTACAATCTTCCTCCAGAATTTGGCCTAACCATGATTTCCCTTCTCTTGTGGGATCAACACTCTCTCAGTCTCCATTGGCTCCTTCTTCTCAACCCCCAAACATGTTTGTAAGTAACCTATTCCCACACCTCCTGCATTAGTTATTCCCGCATAGCAAATTACCTCAAAATTTAGCAGATTAAAACAACAAAAACTTACCTTATAGTGTCTGTAGAATATAGGATCAGCTTAGTTGATGGTCGTTCTGGCTCTGGGTCTCCCAGAAGGCTGCAATCAAGATGTCATTCAGCCCAGCCGGTGTGGCTCACTGGTTGAGCATTGACCTATGAACATGGAGGTCACGGTTCAATTCCTGGTCAGGGCACATACCCAAGTTGCCAGTTTGATCCCCAGTAGGGGATGTGCAGGAGGCAGCCAATCAACGATTCTCTGTCATTGAAGTTTCTATCTCTCACCCTCTCCCTTCTTCTTTGAAATCAATAAAAATATATTTTTTTTAATTTTTTTTAATTTTTTTTAATTAAATCTTTATTGTTCAGGTTACATTTGTTCCTCTTTTTTTCCCCCCCATAACTCCCCTCCTCCCAGTTCCCACCCCACCCTCCGCCCTCACTCCCCACCCACTGTCCTCATCCATAGGTGCACGATTTTTGTCCAGTTTCTTCCCGCATCTCCCATTCCCCTTTCCCCCCCAAGAATAGTCAGTCCATTCCCTTTCTATGTCCCTGATTCATTATAATCACCAGTTCATTCTGTACATCAGATTATTTATTCACTTGGTTCTTAGATTCACTTGTTGATAGATGCATGTTTGTTGTTCACAATTTGTATCTTTACCTTTTTCTTCTTCCTCTTCTTAAAGGATACCTTTCAGCATTTCGTATAATACTGGTTTAGTGGTGATGAACTCCTTTAGCTTTTCCTTATCTGTGAAGCTCTTTATCTGACCTTCAATTCTGAATGATAGCTTTGCTGGATAAAGTAATCTTGGTTGTAGGTTCTTGGTATTCATCACTTTGAATATTTCTTGCCATTCCCTTCTGGCCTGCCAAGTTTCTGTTGAGAAATCAGCTGACAGTCGTATGGGTATTCCCTTGTAGGTAATTGAGTCTCTTTCTCTTGCTGCTTTTAAGATTCTCTCTTTGTCTTTTGCTCTTGGCATTTTAATTATGATGTGTCTTGGTGTGGTCCTCTTTGGATTCCTTTTGTTTGGGGTTCTCTGCGCTTCTTGGACCTGTAAGTCCATTTCTTTCACCAGGTGGGGGAAGTTTTCTGCCATTATTTCTTCAAATAGGTTTTCAATATCTTGCTGTCTCTCATCTTCTGGCACCCCTATTATTCTGATGTTGGTACGCTTGAAGCTGTCCCAGAGGCTCCTTACACTATCTTCGTATTTTCGGATTCTTTTTTCATTTTGCTTTTCCGGTTGGGTGTTTTTTGCTTCTTCGCATTTCAAATCTTTGACTTGATTCTTGCGCTCCTCTGGTCTGCTATTGGGTGTCTGTATAATATTCTTTATTTCAGTCCGTGTATGCTTAATTTCTAGTTGGTTCTTTATCATAGCATCGAGGGTCTCATTAGTTTTCGTGACTCTCTCCTCAAGTTTATTGACAGCTTCTAGCACATTTTTGCAAGCCCTCAAAATTGCGATTTTTAGCTCTATATCCTCCATTTCTGTCATGTTTTTTTGTCTCCGCATTTTTTATGCTTTCTTGGTGCACCCCCTAGTGGTCTTTGTGCGCAGTCTTGTTCTAGTTGAGCCTTGATTGTTGTAGTTAATACTAGAGGGATTTGACCACCAGGCCGACTGGCTGTGTGAATCAGCTGTGTCTGCCGCGGAAAACTTCTGTCCTCTGGGGAGGTGCTAATCTAGCCTTTGCCTGCGGCGATCCGGCAAATGGCTCTGCGCAGGGCTTGGGCGGGGCGGGCTCAACAGGGCGGGCGGAGGGAGCCGTTATGGTGCCCTCAGTCCTGTTCCCAGAGGCTCTGCTTCTCAGAACCCCCGGAACCGCTGCAAACCTCGGAGGGAAAGCTGCCTTCCAACTGATGCCAGACACTCCCGCTTCTCCCGTTTGGGTCCGAGTCCCCAGCGATTCGCCCGTATCTGGAGCTCAGAGTCTGAGACTCCCCCCTGACCGAAAACGACAACCGCGCTCTCAGCCACCAGCCCGCTTTGCGCGCGCACCTCCGCACCTGAGTTTTTTCCACACTGCGCCTCCTCTGAGCCTCGGTGTGCTGTTATTTTTCCTTCTAGTTGAAGAGTCTCTCCTCAGCCAGCCTTCCTGTGGTTCTGGGTGATGTCCGTTCCGTCTTTTAGTTGTATTTTTGAAGTGGTTGTTTGCAGCAGCAGTCTGCGGTGTTTACCTTTGCCGCCATCTTGGTCTCTCCCCCAAAAATATATTTTTTAAAAAGATGTAATTCAGAGCTTGACTTGTGGCTGTAGAATCCACTTCCAAGTTTGAGTTTCCTCACAACATCGCAGCTGGGTTCCCCCAGAGCAAATGATTCAGGAAAGAAAGAAAGAAGGAAGCCCCAATGCCTTTTATTAGCTACTAGAGGCCCAATGCACGAAATTTGTGCAAGAATAGGCCTTCCTTCCCCTGGTTGCCAGCACCGGCTTCCCTCTGGCACCCGGGCCCCGGGCTTCCCTCACAGCCCCAGCTTTGTCCAGAAGTACAGAAGGACGTCCGGGAGGACGTCCAGTCTAATTAGCATATTACACTTTTATTATTATAGATTCTTAGAAGTGGTGTACCATCACTTACTCTATTTGCTAGAAGCGAGTCACTAAATCCAGCCTACACTCAAAGGAGAAGAATCAGTCTCCACCTCTTAAAGAAAAGAACTTCAAAAATTTGTGGACATATTTTAAACCCACCATATCTCTCAAATATACCATTTTTCTTTTCTTTTAAAAAAATATAGTTTTATTATTTTCAGAGAGGAAGGGAAAAGGAGAGAGAGATAGAAACATTCATGATGAGAGAGAATCATTGATTGGCTGCCTCCTGCACGGACCGAGCCTGCAACCCAGGCATGTGCCCTGACCAGGAATCGAACTGTAATCTCCTGGTTCATAGCTTGATGCTCAACCACTGGGCCACACTGGTCAGGCAAATATAACATTTTTCAAGCCTACTAGTTCTTCAAACTACTTTGCTGCTTTCTTACTCCTTTCAGTTATTCCCTTTCCTTACTTTCTCATTACCAATATTCAACTGTTGGCAGTCCAGATAATTATCACCTAACACTATTGCTGTTGAGCATAACAAGCATAACATTCAAATTAGCATGGCATTCAAGGCCCTAGAAAACCTAGTCACACCCTACCTTATCATTTTCTCTCCCCCAGTTTCCATTACATCTCATCCAGATAGACTTCTCATTATTCCCCAAACACACCCTCTGCTTTCCCAACTTAGTTCTTTATCAGATGATTTCCCTCACCAGGAAGATCCTCTCCTTACTTTCTCATTGTTTAAGACCCAGTACAGCCCAGCCAGCATCCCTCAGTGGTTGAGCATCAACCTATAAACCAGAGGTCACAGTTCAATTCTCAGTTCAGGGACATGCCCAGATTGCGGGCTCAATCCCCAGTGTGGGGAGTGCAGGAGTCAGCCAATCAATGATTCTCTCTCATCATAGATGTTTCTTTCTCTCTCTCCTTCCCCCTCCTCTCTGAAATCAATAAAAATATTTAGAAAAAAAAAAAGGTCCAGTACAATTGCCATTTCACCCAAGAAAATTTCCTGATCTTCACAACCATAAATATCCCTTCGCTCCTCTGCACTCCCAGAGCACATTGTCAACTTTACTGTAATAATCTCATTTTACACCATTATTGTGTTGGTGTACACCTTTGTATTCCTTTCAGCTTTCCAATAATACCTTGCTCATTCATATTAAGTTCTTAATCTTTTTTGAATGAATACATTTACCAAATCATTAAGATTTAATTTTAATCTCATCAAAAGGCAAATTAAAGTCCCTATAATCTCTAACTGTATTAGACTAATATACTGAGCTAAGGAAAATTGCAGAATGGCCTTTGCTAAAGAAGAATACAGTCTTCTTTTCTATTATTTGAAAAAATTTAATGGGGTGACTCAAATTAAATTGTGATTATTCTCCAAAAAGGTTTGCTTCTGAGATATGTTTGCGTATAGTATTTTTACAGTCCCCAGTCAACATGAAATTTCCATGGAAACAGATCACACACACTGGAGAAGAAAGGAATTGACTTGTGTTTGAACTGCATTTTGTCATCTCCATGGAGCTATCTGTGCTAAATATTTGAGTGAGCAGAGAAACTATAATTTAAAATAAACTAAGTAAAGACATATTATTTAATGCTTTTTAAAAATGATAATAACTGCTATTAAAGATTTTTATTAATATGTAGAGAAAATAGAAGAAGGCATTTAAAAAATTTCTTGACTCATACATTAATATTAGCAAATCAAATACCCATTTGCTTCTTTACTAATGCAGAAAAGGGAAAGAAATTAAATACTCATCATGAAATGGGTGGTGTTGCTGTTTTTTGGTCTACAGATAAAATAATTTCTTCTGAATATATCATTCTAGTCTAAATTTGTTGTCTAGCAACAACATGGCAGCTTGGTTCCCCCAGAGCAAGTGCATTAAGAGAGCGAGGAAAAAGGAAGCCCTAATGCTTTTTATTAGCCAGTCTTAGAAGTGGTGTACCATCACTTCTGCTTATTCTATTTGCTAGAAGTGAGTCACTAAACCAGCCTACACTCAAAGGAGCAGAATCAGTCTCCACCTCTTAAAGAACTCCAAAAAAGCAGTGGAGCCTGGGCGGGTAGTTCAGTTGGTTAGTGTCATCTGCATATGCCAAGGTTGCGGGTTCCATCCCTGGTCAGAGCACATACAACAATCAAATGAATGCATAAATAAGTGGAACAACAATTCGATGTTTCTCTCTCTTTAAAATCAATCATTTAAAAAAAAAGCAGCAGAAAGCTGCCAATGGAGAGTATCCCTTCCATTTGGCCAGTTTTAATTATTCTCTGATAGTTATGCTCCAGTGGAAATTTGAATGAAGGCTCTACCTAGTTGGGCAGAATAGGCTGAATGACAGTCAGCCTTCAGATGGGTTTGCTACGTGCTCCCTTTCTCCAGTTGGGGAAGGGCTGCCTCCGGAGCTAATCCTGTTTCCTCACAGGCTTTATAGGACTGCCTATACCTTCATTAAATTACAGGTAATCATGCTTAAGGAGGTAGGAAGAGCTCCTATAGGCTTTGCCCCTCTTATAGGAACCAGATTTCCTTTTCTGGGGCAGCTGTGGCTTTGATTGAACCAAGTGACAGCTCAGAGGCTCAGACGTGATTACATTTTGACTCTTCCACAGGGGGTGTGAGTTTAGTGGATAGAGGGCCATATGCCCCAAAGAAAGGTAAGCCTAAAATCCAAGATGTTGATGACACAGGCAAAAAAGGATGAAAAACCCAAGATACTCAGGCCTGGAAAGTGAGACTTTGGCTAGATTTAATGAGAACCTACACACCACAGATAATCTATTTTCCCTTCAGATTCATTCTCTAGCCCACTCTGTGCCCTGAGAGGCTGACCTATATGGACTGTGTCACTTTACACTCTGACTTCTAGTTGTGTTCAGAGACTCTGGAGGGGGGCTGATACTGGTAGGAAATTGGTAAAAGAGTGAGGAAAGGATGTTTATTTCCCTGGCTCCCTCCCTGCCACATAGCCATGTTGGCGGTTCCCCTCTGCTAAAATCACCACTCCTATCAGCGGGCTGTCATAGCATAGGTCTTCAAGGGGATTCAGCCACCATTCCTTCCCCTTTCTAGCTTAGGGATGGTATCAGCTCCCTGCTGTTACTAGCCATGGGGTACTACAACATCCTAGTCTTTTCTAAACCTTGCCTTTATAAATACCCTTTTGTTGTTGTTATTAATCCTCACCAAGGATATTTTTCCATTGATTTTTATAGGGAGTAGAAGGAAGGGAGGGAGAGGGAGAGAAACATCAATTTTTAGAGAGACACATCGATTGGATGCCTCTGCCACATGGCCTGACCAGAGGACCAACGCTTTAACCACTGAACAACACTGGCCAGCCAGGGCATAAATAACCTCTTTATTAAACTACTAGAGGCCTGATGCACGAAATTCGTGCAAGGGGCTCGGCCCTCGCAGCCGCAGCAGCTTGCCTCAGCCCTCAGAGCCCTGGCTTTGTCCACAGAAGGTCATACAGAAGGACATCCAGAAGGTCGTTCGGCTGTCTGGTCTAATTAGTATGTTATGCTTTTATCATTATAGATCCTTAATTACCCAGTTTGATGGTACCACCTTTTTTCTGAATCCTGACTGATCAGGTGATATTGATTTTCAACAAGAAATCTCGGAAACAGTTTATACAATTTTACTATAAATAATATTTATTATGGAGGCATTTCCTTGTGCACAGCATATTTTATGACTAAAACCTTCCCATGTTCCTGAACTGATCCTTGAGGTGAGCTGCTTTCTGTCTCTGCACAAGTGAGAGGGACTGAGAACAGTCCTTTCTTCCATCCTGGCAATTAACCCTGGGCATATTTACAAATGAGTAGCTTTCCCTCAAGATGTGGCCAGTCTGTCAGACTAAACTTCAGTCCTGACTACTGGTTTTCAAATTCAGCTCCCTGCGGGGGCTATAGCCTGACCTTAAACCCTAGCCTTGTAAATCTTGCAGATATTTCCCAATGAATTTGTTTTTCCCCCATTGTCTTTCAGTAGCTGGCTGCTTCCTCTGTCACCAAAAATGGATCTCCTTGTCACTGTTTTTGCCCTGATCCTGAACCTAAAAAACTGTCTGTCTCAAAATCCCTTCTGTTATACTACCCCTGTCCATCAGATGGGAATCATATTTGCTGATTCTCTTGGACTTTTCTATTTGGACTGCTAGGCCTTCCTTGGAGCCTATGCCTATTGGGTGACTTTTCCTCCAGCTGTCATTCCTCCTACACAGACTTCTGCCAATAGGATTCTGGAATACTTCATGGCCAAAGTTATATCACTCAGGATCAATACAAACTGAAGAGGAATGAACAATACAGTGTTCAAAATAGAGAGACAAGAAGACACACACAAAAAGGCAAAATAGACAGAAAGGAAGAAATAGGAAGTGTGCTTTTAGTAAAATACTAAAAACAATGCATTCTAAGCAACCAATAGAGGTATTGGTCAGTTTATTAATGAATTGGCATTTTTAAATCAGCCCTTGTAAGTCAATTCCCTAAGGCTTAATCACTGTAAATGAACATTAAAAAATTTTTTTAAAGCCTGTGGACCAAGATCCTAAAATCAGGACCCTAACAATTCTTGGACTCCAGCATAAAGACTCTGACAAGAAACAATATTAAATGTTCAGAAAAGAGGAGAAAGGTTAAAATTATGGTATTACTAACAGGTTAAAATTATGGTAATACATAAATTATGGTATTGGGAACCTGATTACTTAGCATTTTATTGATGACCAAGGCTCATCAATAACTACCTCTAGTCACACTGCTAGTTTTGGGGAAACTAGAATTTAAATTGAGGCTTGTTTTTTTAAAAACATATTTTTAAGAAAGCCATGTTATGGTTTGTTGTTTTTTAAAATATATTTTTATTGATTTCAGAGAGAAAGGGAGAGGGAGAGAGAGAGAGAAGCATCAGTGATGAGAGAGAATCATTGATTGGCTGCCCCCTACTGGGGATGGAGCCCGCAACCCGGCATGTGCCCTTAACCAGAATGGAACCTGGGACCCTCCAGTCCGCAGGCTGACACTCTATCCAGCTAGGGCTAAACTGAGGCTTGTTTAAAAAACTCATAATCTTCTCTACTGCCCTAATATATAAGTATGATAGAATGTCGGGCAGCCCTTAAAATAATACATATGACTCTAGCCTCTGACCATCATTCTCCATGTGACCTGGAAATCTTTCATCTGAAAGCTTTACCCCGTTTCCAGGCCTCTCGTGGAGGTTTTACTCTTCCACAACTTTGTGATTCTTCTACACTCTCTGGGACTCGAAATGGTAGACTGTTAGAGCAAAGCTATAAACTAATCATCATATATATGATTAGCCAAAGAGAAGATAACTAATTTTATAACACTTTACCAATTGTTTTGAATGTCCTAAAGTAACAAATCAGGGACCCATTTTTTTTTTTTACAGGTAATTCACAAAGATTGCCTTAAAAGACTTCATGTAAACATTTCCACAGACATGTCCTATTGATACCTCAAACCCAAAGACCATATAGTCATCCAAACGTCGGTTACCAACCTGTATTCCAAACACAAGCTTAAGCTTAGTCAGATCTTAATAGATGTGTTAGTTAAGTGACCCTCCACCTCCTCAACAATGATCTTAGAGGTTTCACTGTTCACTGAAGTCTCTCGCGGGGGTCTGTGGGGGCAGGCGGTCCCTCCTCTCGCCCCCACTCCTCCGCCAGCCCCTGACCCGACCTTTCTGCCTGGGCCTCGCCTCTTCCTCCGTCTCACGCCCGCAGTGGGCCAAGCCTCGGAGAAGAGCCTGCTAGTTAGGGGTGCGAGGACGTTTAACCCGCTCCTTCCTCCGGGGCAGGCATTAAGCCCCTCGCTCAGTTCCCAGGCTGAAGCGCCTACTAGGGAATCTGTATAATATTCTTTATTTCAGTTAGTGTATGCTTACGCGCGCGTGCGTCCTCCTTCAGTCAGGGCGGCATTCGAACACAACGGTGGACTTGCCGACGCTCCTTTCACCGCATTCCCGCGAATCGTCGCCCATGGAAACGGCCTTCCCCAAGGGGAATTCGAAGCCCCTTCAGACTGAGGGGAAGTGGGGGGCGGGGAAGAGCGAGGAAGGCTTTTTCATTTTAAAGAAAGAAACCGTCACTCGCCTCACCTTCCCTTCTAGCTTCTCAGGATAGAAACGGCTTTCTGCGCTCAGATTAATAGATGTGTTAAAGGCAAGAGGTATTTTTCTTTTAAATGGTAAGTTTCTTCTTCGTGAGGTAATGTGGTATCCGTACGTTACCCAGAATTCCCGAGGGCCCACGAGGCGTATTTCCGGTCGCCGAGCCCCTTCACCCTACCTCAGCCCCCGAGTGGGTGGAATCCTCGCCCGATTCTATAGTTTCCTTGTATTTTCTGATCCTAAGAAGGAAGCTGCTTTTTAAAAAATGCCTGCTCCCTGCAAAAGTGTACAAAAGTACATAAAACGTATGTAAAAGAAAGTTAAACGCAGCCTCCATCTCGCCATCCAGAAATAATTTAACAGTGCTGTATAAACTTGGAGACTTGCCATGCATACACGTGACATTTTCTTTTAATAGAAAAATGTGATCCTATTACTAGTATGTTCTCCCAGTAATGTCTCCTATATTGGGAGATTAAAAGATTACACAATCCTTTTTAATGAGTGTAATGTCACTTAATAGATATAAGATGTTCAACCAATCCCAAAATGGTTGGACAGTCTTTCAGTTGTATAAACAATACCAGGTGACTATTCATATACATAAATGTATACATATACCTGATTACTTCCAATAAATTCATAGAAATATAATTGCTGGGTCAAGGGAAATGCACAATTGTAAGATTCTCATGTTACCAGATTCTCCCCTTGAAATGTATTTGCAATAGTCCCCACTTATCCATAGTGCTCGGTGCTGGGGATAAGAGTCTGGTAGGAGAGAAGCACACATAAATAGGACATTACAATATCATGTGATAAGTTATGTGATAGGGTTAAGTACACTGTGCCATGGAGCACTATGTTCTATGGTGAGGGAAGGACTGAAGATTAAATGCGAAATTAGGCAGGTGAAGTAGGGAGGGAAATAAAAAAAATGCTCTAACAGTTATTTTCAAAGTGTGGTTCATGGACCAGCAACATTAACCACCTGAAAACTGGTCAGAAATTCAGATTCTCAGGCCCCATCCCAGACCTACTGAATAAAAAAACTGTGGGTGGGACCTTAGCAATCTGTGTTTTTTGTTGGTGGTGGTTTTTAATCCTCACCTGAGGGTATGGTTGGGTTTGTTTTTTTTAATTACTATTATTACTGATTTTAGAGAGAGAGAGGTACATCAGTATGAAAGAGAAACATCCATTAGTTGCCTCTTGTACATGCCCCAACCAGAGATTGAACTCAAAAACCTAGGTATGTGCCCTGACTGGCAATTGAACCTTTGGCCCTTCGGTGCACAGGATGACACTCAACCAATTGAGCCACACCAGCCAGGGCCAGAATAGTTTTTGCATGTATCAATGTGAATTTATTGTCATATGTCCCATGTAGGATGCTTAAATTCATATATCAATAGTTTCTTTTAAATCTCACCTGATTATATTTCAAAGTAAAAAGTCCTGGCCAAGGAGCTAGCAAATTAATTTCCTTAAATAAGTCCATAAACTTAATTTCTATGTATTTTCTTAAAGAACTTGTCACGTAGACTCATAGTAGATCTTATAAACTTTGCAAAACTACATTGTTATAGGATACTTAGGTTAATAGATACCCCTTTATTTAAATAATATTGAAAAATATTTACATAAATTTTAGTATTGTAAATACCAAGGAAGCCCATATCAATTGACCACATACATTCCAGACACTTCCCTAAATTATTGTCTCCTTTAATCCTCACAATAGTTGAAAGCAGTATTACCTTGACTTTACTATGGCAGGAACTGAGGGTCTTGGAAGTTAAATGAATTATTCCAAGACAAGTAGTAGGTAGTGAAGATTCAAATCAGAGTATTTGGATTCCATGAACAAGGTTCTTTCTGTCTCTTTGTGCTTACCAAGTCCCAGAAATTAGAAATATAAAGATGAAGCCCAGCTGGAGTGGCTCAATAGTTTGAGCCTCGACCTATGAACCAGGATGTTGGTTCAATTCCTGGTCAGGGCACATGCTCAGGTTGTGGGCTCCATCCCCAGTAGAGGGTGTACAGGAGCCAATCAATGATTTTCATCATTGATGTTTCTATCTCTCTTTCCCTCTCCCTTTCTGAAATCAATGAAAAACATTTTTTTCACATAAAAATTTAGTTTATTAATCCTCTTATGAAAAATCTGCACAATCATCACAGATAAAGTCACTGAAGAATCTTTACTCCTTTTTGCCAGCACCAACATTGGCCTTTGCAGTCCCCCTGACTTTCTTCATTCTGTTCTTGCGTTCTGTTTTCTTGAGGTTGTCTTCTCATATAGGCCATATCTTGCAAGTCTATGTTTGGGTTCGTTTTTCTTTGTGTAATCCAAGGAACCATAAATGATGCCAAAGCCAGTTGTCTTGCCACCAACATAGTGGGTTCTGAATCCAAACACAAAGATGACATCAGGTGTGGTCTTATACATTTTGTCTAGTTTTTCCAGAATTTCTGTCTTGGGCACTGTTGCCTTCCCAGGGTGAAGGACGTCAATGCCCATTTGCTTCCGCTGAAGTAGTCTGTTGGTCATGAACTTCCTGGTTCGGATAGTTACTGTGTCATTCATGATGATGGTTGAATTTCAAGCAGCCAGGGAGGAAAAAGCAAAAATATTTAAAAAAAGAAAAGAGGGTCCCCTGGCGCAGCGCCGACTGAACCTGGGCGCCCGGGCCGGGTGTGGGCCGGCCAGTGGGCTACACGCGGTTCCCCGCTGTCGCCACGTTGGGGGGCATTTGGGCATGGCCCTGCCAGCGATACCGTGCTGCCTCCTCCACCACGCTGCACAAAGAACCCAGGCCCCGTTGGCCTTTAAAAGCAACAGCCTGAGATTCAAGGTGTTCTGGAGTTCCGTGCCCAGATGTGTGTTTTATGGTGAATGCCTGGTCGGTGCGCCCACCTCATCATGTCCCTTCCATTGTTGGTGTCCTGGGCTTAGGGGCTTGGAGGTAGGTGTATCTGAAGAATCCAGTGAACTAAGAGAGGGAGGAGAGGGGCCCAGCTGTGAGGTGTGTACACCCAAGAACCATGTCTACATGGGAGTCTTTTAACCCGGAAAGTTATGAATTGGACAAGAGCTTCCGATTAACAAGATTTACTGAACTGAAGGGCACTGGTTGCAAAGTGCCCCAAGATGTACTGCAGAAATTGCTGGAATCCTTACAAGAGAACCACTTCCAAGAAGATGAGCAGTTTCTGGAAGCAGTTATGCCAAGGCTTGGCATTGGGATGGATACTTGTGTCATTCCTTTGAGGCACAGTGGTCTTTCCTTGGTGCAAACCACAGATTATATTTATCATATTGTCGACCCATATATGATGGGCAGGATAGCATGTGCTAATGTACTCAGTGACCTCTATGCAATGTGGGTCACAGAATGTGACAATATGCTGATGCTCCTTGGAATCAGTAATAAAATGACCGATAGGGAAAGGGATAAAGTGATGCCCCTAATTATACAGGGTTTTAAAGATGCAGCAGAGGAGGCAGAAGCGTCTGTAACGGGCAGACAAACAGTGGTAAACCCCTGGATTGTTTTGGGAGGAGTGGCCACAACTGTCTGCCAGCCCAATGAATTCTTCATGCCAGATAACGCAGTGCCTGGGGACATGCTGCTTCTGACAAAGCCCCTGGGGACACAAGTGGCCGTGGCTGTGCACCAGTGGTTGGATATTCTTGAAAAGTGGAATAAAATTAAACTAGTGGTCACTCAAGATGTGGAGTTGGCATACCAGGAGGTGATGATGAATATGGCAAGGCTCAACAGAACAGCTACTGGACTCATGCACACATTCAGTGCCGCGCTGCCACTGATATCACTGGCTTTGGAATTCTGGGCCATGCACAGAACCTAGCTAAACAGCAGAGAAACGAGGCGTCCTTTGTGATTCACAACCTCCCTGTCCTGGCCAAGATGGCTGCTGTGAGCAAGGCCTGGGGAAACATGTTTGGCCTCATGCATGGGACCTGCCTGGAGACATCAGGAGGGCTTCTAATCTGTTTACCATGTGAGCAAGCAGCTCGGTTCTGTGCAGAGATAAAGTCTCCCAAATATGGTGGAGGTCACCAAGCATGGATTATTGGGATTGTAGAGAAGGGCAACCGTACAGCCAGAATCATAGACAAACCCCGGATCATCGAACTTGCACCACAGGTGGCCACTCAAAATGTGAATCCCACACCTGGTGCCACCTCTTAATCTAGACCGAAATAGCTATTTGGTTTTGTTTTTAAATAGATCTATTTCCTTTATCATTTCAATTAAAGACTATAAACAACAAAAAATCTCATTGTGTCTACACATCTGGTGACCTGAGGTCTATTTGTGAGTGGATGCAATTAATAAGATAAAATCCATTGCCTTTTTTTAAAAAAAATCTTTATTGTTCAGATTATTACAGATGTTCCTCTTTTTTCCCCCCCATAGCTCCCCTCTACCTGGTTCCCACCCCACCCTTCCTGTTACATTAACTGAAGATACACCTAATCTTGAGGCAGCTTCTGAGTTGAGAATTATATTGTTATCCAATACTGGTGATTCATTTTGAATCTTTAGACACATCTCTTGCCACATAGGCTCTTTTTAAAGGTGCTTTCACATAGCACAGACATTACCAGTCATAGTGTCAAGTTGCACTTTGTGCCTTTCATTTCATGTATATTTATCATCAGTTTGATCTTTTTTAAGTGTCTTGAAAGGTATTCTGGAAAGATGGAATTGGTGACACAGTGGTATCCCAGTAGGAAGAAGGTTGCATGATTCCTTTGAGTTTTTTGTTTTTTTTAATATTTTATTGATTTCTTACAGAGAGGAAGGGAGAGGGATAGAGAGTTAGAAACATCGATGAGAGAGAAACATCAATCAGCTGCCTCCTGCACATCTCCCACTGGGGATGTGTCCGCAACCCAGGTACATGCCCTTGACCGGAATCGAACTTGGGACCTTTCAGTCCGCAAGCCGACGCTCTATCCACTGAGCCAAACCGGTTTCGGCTCCTTTGAGTTTTTGATTTGTAAAGCCTCGTCTTCTAATTCAAGAGTATCTCTTTGACCCAGGATGTTTCCCAATATGCATTCAGTTAAGGCAGGTGCTTAACTCGTAGAAGATAAAAAGGAAATTTTCTTTCTTTTTTCTTTTTTGTAGCCTTCCTAATATTTACAGTAATATCATTAACCTCATTCTTTATCAATAGCAAAAACAGGATACTTTTTGCAATGTAATAGATGTTCTATAGTGCAACAAGAAATTGCCGTCTAAAAGGGGGGAGGGTTCATGTAAATATTCATTTACAATTCAATATATAATTACACAGTTTTTAAATAGAATCAATAATAAAGACTGTTCTGTGGATGGTAGTGCTTAATACATTTTATATTTTGTATAGTGATTTCAGGCCTTTTGTTTTCTTAAAATCAGCTATTTAACCTAATTCTGAGCATTACTTTGTCCTTTGTGCCAGAACTATTTTGTGCAGGCTTTTTGTGATGTGTTAAAAATCTGCATTGCCAACTTGCAGCTCGAACTTAAACTTGTTATTCAAGTAAATATTTAATTTTTTTACTCTTGTATAATCAGATTCCCCTTTTAGTATTATTTTAGAAGCATTGGGAGGGTTTTGGCTAAAGTACAATTTATTGGGGAAAACTAGATTTTAGTTTTATAAAACTTTTAAGTCTTTCATGGGACCTATATTTTCTTGAATTAAATTTTGTAGTTCTAGAAAAAATAGGCGATCTAAAAAGGTGTTTATCTGTGTTACTTAGAAGCAGAGGCTTCCTTATATTGTAACCTACTAAGTGATCTGGAGGGATTCCTGTCATTAAGCACAAGTACACTGACCCCTCAAATGTCTGCATAAGAGAACAAGCACCACATCGCTGCAAGTTTCTAAATGCTTCCTACATACAGGCCCCAAAACCATGTGAACCGATCAACTTCTTGTCAAAGGAAACCGCCACTGGGGAGAGAAAGACCTGGAAGAGGCTTTACCATGGACACTCCCCCTTTCGGGAGCCCGAGAGCAGCCTGTCTGGCATGTCTCACTGGAGCTCAAGTCATAGAATGTGTACAGTACCTGAGAGGCTGCTACAGAACTGAAGTTAATTGGACATTTTATAGGGATTTATACAGATGTTGGTCCTCATCAAAAACAAACCAGTATTCTGCAAAATAAAATGTGTTGGAAACCTCTGAAAAAAAAAAGAAAGAAAGAAAGAAAATAAATATAAAGATGAATAAGGCTCAGTTGCTGCCCTCTACAAGCTTAGAAGCCAGCTAGTCAGTTAGAAATGTGAACAATTGAAATAAGTTCTAAACTTCTTTGTGTACTAGAGTAGCATAAGCTGTAGCTTAAGATAGACATCACATTCCAGATCTTTTTCTCCATTTAGCATTATATTTATTTTACTTTTCAAGTACTTTTATAGTACTATTCTTTCATTTCTTTATAAATATTAACTTATATAATTCTCATTTAACAACACTATGAGGTGGTTACTATTACATCTCCATTTTACAGATGAGAAAGTAAGGTCCATGCAGGTTAAATAGCTTACTACAAGTCACACAGCTAGTAAATAGTAATGCTGGGATTCATATCCAAATAGTCTGGTTTAAGAGTCTATATTTCTGCCACTAGATTATGTTGCTTCTAAATCTTTCTAGACTAGACTGTCACAATTTTTGGAGCACTAAAACATGATAGTATTTTTTATGTATTAATCCTGTAAATCAAAAGCATAAATAAATGTGATGGGCTGTTTTAACCCAGGGATGTTTTCTAAGCATGGACCTTTTTGACAGGACCAAATATCAAGGAACATTTGATATGGACCAAATGTCTTTGTGGACAGAACCAAATGTACTAAAAAGTACCCAATAACTAATAAGTGACAGAGAAAAAATTTAATCCAGATCTTTCTGGCTGCAATAGCCTTATTCTGGCCACTGTATTTGTTGGAGGCAAGGTAGGCTAGACAAAAGAAAAAGATACTGAGAAAAATTTAATTGTATCTGTCCACAATGCCAAGTCCATGTCTTATACATAAGTACTCAAAAATTAATAATGACACAGCCTATATAATAAAGAAGTAATATGCAAATTAACCCTCACACCCTCACAAGATGGCTGCCTACAACCAGGCCAGCAGGGGGGTTAGTGAGGGATGACCAAACGACTGAACAGCAGGCTGCGTGGGGCGACCAGGCCAGCGGAGGGGCCATGAGCGGGCAGTAAGTGACCAGGCCAGCAGGGGGCAGTTAAGAGCAACCAGGCGGGCAGGGAGGGGGCAGTTGGGAGTGACCTAGCCAGCAGCTGGGGGCAGTTAGGGGTGACCAGGCCAGCAGGGGGGGCAGTTAGGGGCAATCAGGCTGGCATGCAGAAGCAGTGAGGGGTGATCAGGCCAGCGGGGTGGGGGGGCAGTTAGGGGCGACCAGGCAGGCAGGTGAGCGATTAGGAGCCAGTGGTCCAGGATTGTGAGATGGATGTCCGACTGCCGGTTTAGACCCGGTTTAGGCCCGATCCAAGGGGTCCCGGATTGGAGAGGGTGCAGGCTGGGCTGAGGGGACCGCCCCCCCCCGTGCACAAATTTCATGCACCGGGCCTCTAGTGTATAATAAACTATAATTTCTAATTGGAACATTTATCTTGGCTAACTAAAGCAATTGGAAATTCTACTTCTTTTTCTTTTAAACACAAAAAATAATTTGCCTATTTTCCATCCTCCCCATATCTAAAAGTAATTCACAAGAATGGATGCTAGGCCTGGCCAGTGTGGCTCACTGGGTGAACATTGACCTATGAACTAGCAGGTCACAGTTTGATGCCCGGTCAGGGCACATGCCTGGGTTGCGGGCTCAATCCTTAGTATGGGGTATGCAGGAAGTAGCTGATCAATGATTCTCTCTCATCATTGATGTTTCTATCTCTCTTTTCCTCTCCCTTCCTCTCTGAAATCAATAAAAATATATTTGGGGGAAAAAAGCTTCTTAGATAATTCTAATGTGTTGACAAGGTTGAGAAAAATTGACAAGCATATATGTGGCTGGCACAAAGTAAATACCCAATAAATGGTAACTTCAAATAATTGGGGGTGTAAGGGAGAAAGTAATAGAAAGCTTCTAGACAGGTAGATTCAACTTGAAGCAAATGAGGCTCAACTTTCAGGACTCCTTCTAAGGCCCAGTGAGGTTTCCTTGGCGTGAGGGAAAAATGTCAGCAGCCCCCGCCGGTGCTGGAGTGCTGCCCCACCTGGAGTCACCTGTCTGTGCCATCTAATTCTCTTTTTTACTTCCCTATTTTCTTTCTTCTGACTGCAAAATACACTTCAGTTCATGGAAGAGATCAGCCAGATTTCAGACAGGATAAAAATTATTTCTATGAGAAGATCTTAGTATATGCCATCAATAGATAATTCTTGTTATTTTATTTTACTGTTGTTGAAAACAATACCCAAAGATGATATGATCTGCCTCAAGAAACAGATTAGCAAATAGTTACAGTAGCAGCACAGTAATGGAATCGACGTCTTGTTTTACACTCCTGTGCTTCAGCACACTGATACATCTCCCGAGTGGTGAGACAGATCTGTGCTGGGTGATCATGCATAAACGCCAGAGGATGGTGCTACTGACCTTTAAAAACTTGCCTCATTCCTTGTGTAATTGATATAGCCTCAGGCCTTACTAGCTTGTGACCTCAGAACAAGGCCATCTGCTTTATATCCAAACCACAGTCTTGAGCCTAAGGAGCTGGAAGACCATTCCTCTGCTGGATCCTCATGCTCATCCCCACCTCCTCCAAACCCAAGGAACACTTAGGTGTTCTTTGTCATCTCCATCAGTCCCTGACTTGCATAGGCATCCTTAAAGGCCCTGGGAGAAGTACTAGTAGTGTATTCAGATGGGTGTCTGTTTTTGTAAAATTTGTAAATATTTTCATCGCAATCAATTAAGATCTTTATTTCTACTACTATTTCCACTCTCCCTGTCTATAGTGGTATTGGGTGGTTATGGGCCCTTTTATAGGATCTGGTGAAGAGGAAGGTAAAATATTAAAAAGGAAGTTAGAAATATACTATTTTTAACAGCTTTAATGTCAGGTATTTTTGGCATATTATTATTATTTTGTTGTTAATTCTCACCCAAGGATATTTTTCCGTTGATTTCTGTTTTGTTAATCCTCACCCAAGGATATTTTTTCATTGATTTTTAGGGAGAGTGGAAGAGAGAGGGAAAGACAGAAACAACAATTGGTTGCCTCCTGCACAAGCCCTGACCAGGGCCCCAGCTGAGGAGGAACCTGCAACCAAGGTACGTGCCCTTGACCGGAATCAAACCCGGGACCCTTTGGTACCCAGGCCGACGCTCTATCCTTTGAGCCTAACCGGCTAGGGCTCCATTGATTTCTTTTTGTTTGTTTTTTTATTTTATATTTTTCAATATACAAAATAAATCTATTACCAGATTGTAGATACAAAATAATTAGCTATTTACATGCAATAAACATTAATATTTCAATAAAAATGATTTTAAATATACTATTACATGCAATTAATATTTCAAGAAAAAAAGATTTTAAATATAATAATATTACCAAAATTGTGCTAACATAATATAATATCACAAATGTTATAGGAAATATTAAAAATATGCAAATAGGATTACTTCTATTATATTCTAAAATATTTTTTTCTCTGGCTCTGTTTTTGTTTATCAGTTTATGTTGTTCATTATATTTCACAAATGAGTGAGATCATGTGATATTTATCTTTCTCCGACTAGCTTATTTCGCTTAGCATAATGCTCTCCAGGTCCATCCATGCTGTTGTAAATGGTTAAGAGTTCCTTCTTTTTTACAGCAGTGTAGTATTCCATTGTGTAGATGCCACCATTTTTAATCCCCCTCCATTGATTTCTTAGAGAGAGTTGAAGGGAAGGGGAAGAGTTAGAAAGAAAGTAACATTGATGTGAGAGAGACGCATCAATTGGTTGCCTCCTGCATGTGCCCCACCAGGGCCGGGGATCAAGCCTGCAACCAAGGTACATGCCCTTGACGGGAATCGAACTGGGACCCTTCAAGTCTGTGGGTGGATGCTCTATCCACTGAGCCAAACTGGCCAGGGCTGACATACATTATTGATAATACTGTAAAAGGCACATATTTAAAGTGTATCATTTGTTAAGTTTGACTTATCTATAGCCTGAGAAACCATCACCAAATTTAAGATAATTAATAGACCCATCACCGTCAAAGTTTTCCTCATGTCTCTTTGTAATTCCTCCTTCCTGCCCTCACCCTAGCCCCAGCCAACCACTGATCTGCTTTCTGTCAGTATAGCTTAGTTTCCATTTTCTATAAATGGAATCATACAATATGTACTCCTTTTTGTCTGGCTTTTTTCACTGAACATAGTTATTTTGGGATTGATCCATGTTGTGGGTATCAACAGTTCCTTCCGTTTTATTGTTAAATAGGGTTTCATTTTATGGATGTGCTGTAATTTCCCTATCCAACTGTTGTTGAGAGATGTTTGGATTGTTTCCAGTTTGGGGCTCTTAAAAACAAAGCTGCTATGAACATTTGTGTATAAGTTTTTGTATGGACATATGCTTTTGTTTCTTCTAAATACCTAGAAGTAGAGTGACTGGTCAGATGTATTTTATATTCCCACTAGCAATGTATGAAAGTTCCAGTTGATTCATATTCTTGCTCATATTTAGTATGGCCAGTCTTTTATTTTATCATTCTAATAAGGGTGGCAGAATATCGCTATGATTTTAATTTACATTTCCCTAGTGGCTAATGATGAAGAGTATCTTTTCATGTGCTTATTTGCCATCTCTTTATCTTCTCTATGAAATGTCTTTTCAAATCTTTTGCCCATTTAAAAATTTTTTTGTGTTGTTTTCTTAGTGTTGAGTTTGAGAGTTTTTTACGTATTCTGAATATTCCCAGATGTGGTTTGGTTCCATATGTCCGGGATAAAGCAATCACCCTGGATGACAGAGTATTTCCAAAGCTGATTCCTGAGTCTTGAAGTGTTAGATACCCCCCACCTTACCCTGCAATATAGTCCTTACAGCAAAACCACTCTGTATGGGGAAAACACTCCCTGTATTTCTCCTTTACTCTCACACCACTACCATACTTCACTATACTCTGATACCACATGTGTGTTTTCCACACATCAAGCAATTATCCAACACCAGCTGGGTGTCCCACAATTTAACTCAATTCTGACACTATCTACCTGGAGGTAGTATCAGATCCAACAGGTTGAAGGTTCATTCTCTGCCCCTTACCACTCTCAGATGCCAGTTACAAGTCCCAGGTGGTCGCCTATACTTCTGACCAATTGGCTATAAGTTGGGGTTCCCGTTACCTCCTCCTTGGGTTGGATAAATTTTTAGAATTGCTCACAGTACTCAGGAAAAACACTTAACTTATATTTACCAGTTTATTATAAAAGGATACAGATGAACGCCCAGATGGAAAAGATGTATAAGGCAAGGTGTGGGGGAAGGGGCACAGAGCTTTCATGTCCTTGCCAGGCGCATCACCCTCCCATTACCTCCATCCTTTGTGTGTTCAACCTGGAAGCTTTCTGAATCTCATACTTTTGGGATTTTTGTGGAGGCTTCCTCCTGGAGGTATGATTGATCATTAACTCAGTTTCTAGCCTCTATCCCCTTTCTGGAGGATGGGAGTGAGACTCAAAGTTCCAAGCTTGGCTTGGTCTTTCTGGTGATCAGTGCTCATTCAGGAGCCCACCAAGTATTGCCTCATTAAAACAAAAAGACTCCTATCACTTAGAAAATTACGAGGATTTTAGGAGTGTTGTGCCAAGAACTAGGGGCAGAGACTAATATGTACACTTTTTATTATTTCATGCTCTAAGTCCTTTCACAGCTTTTCTTCTAGCCTGGGGGTAGAAGTTCAGACCTACACATTATCCTGCTTACTGTCTAGTCTTACAATTTCTCACGAGCCAGATGTATTTCTCTATCTACAGTTGTCTTCACAGTTGTCTCCACACACAATTGATGGATACCTGCTTGTTTGCATTTTTCAGGTTTCATTTTGGCAACTTTTTCCCCTCCCAGAGACAGAACAGTTATAGTAAACACACTGATTCAGCTTCTCAAAACACTAAACTTATTTATCCAATGGACATTGAGATATTTATAGTATATGTATATATGTATGTATGTATATATCAATAAGGGACATCTGCAACTCTCCCTTCTAAACAACTGTTTGAGGGGAGTTGGGAGCTCTCTGGATCAATAAGCAAGCATTTTGGAGGTTTCTAATTCTCCTAGATTGTGTTAGCCTAGCATCTAGCCATTTCAAGACACTGGTAAAACTCTGATAGAGGAGTAATGTAGTGACCCTAAATAGAGTAAAAAAATGGGTGGCAGCCCTAGCTGGTTTGGCTCAGTGGATAGAGCATCAGCCTGCAGACTGAAGAGTCCCAGGTTCGATTCTGGTCAAGGGCACATGCCCGGGTTGTGGGCTTGATCCCCAGTAGGGTGTGCAGGAGGCAGCCAATCAATGATTCTCTCTTATCATTGATGTTTCTATCTCTTCCTCTCCCTTCCTCTCTGAAATCAATAAAAATACATTTTTTAAAAAAAGTGGGTGGCAGAATGTTCTTTCCATCTTACACTTTCCCCTGCTGCTATACTCTTTAGTTACACAAAAACAAAGGTCTTACATAGGAGCATAGAGTAGGAAAATTCATGGAAACTAGTGCTAAAATTATGTGAAGATCATCTACGGTTGATCCAAGACAGGAGGCCACAGAGCAGAGAGGGTGCTAAAGGAAGACATGGCTCTTGGAACTGACAGTGGCATGAAGACTAATTATATCTCTGCATCCTGGGAATATGACAATATTTTCCTAAGTTTTATATTTTCTTTTTTTTTTCATAAACTCCTTTTTTGTTTATGCTACTGCTCTGCTCAAATTAAAAAATTCTTTAAATCATTTTTCATCAGACTTTATTGAAGGATCTTGGAAAACTAAAACCAAGTCAGCCAAAGGAATTTAAAATATCAGAGTATACCAACTATATGTAGAAAATTTTTAAAATCACAGCTGTTTGGGGAACATTTATTATAAGATCAAAAAAGCATTAAACTCTTCAACATCCTCTGCCTTCCTTACCATATTCAATATAGCACTGTCATCACTATCATCACATAAGTATTGCTCTTACTGCCCTAGCTGGTTTGGCTCAGTGGATAGAGTGTCAGCCTGAGGACTGAAAGGTCCTAGGTTCAAATCCAGTCAGGGCACATGCCCAGGTTGTGATCCCCAGTGGAGGGCATGCAGGAGGCAGCCAATCAGTGATCCTCTCTCATCATTGATGTTTCTATCTCTTTTCCCTCTCCCTTCCTCTCTGAAATCAATAAAAATATATTTAAAAATAGATTGCTCTTATCAGCATTAACCATCTGCTAGACACCAAAGTACATGCTTTATACATTATCTCTTTCAATACCTCAGAACCTTCCTATCTATATGTTTGATATTATCATCCTCTTTCATGGGTTAAAAAACAGAGGCACAGAAAAATTAATTTGATCACAGTCACAAACTAGTAAATGGTGAATTTAAAAATTAAATACATTTAACCTCAGAGCCAGTCTTATAACTGGCTCACCATATTCACTCCTTCATTCAATAACTGAAATTTTTAGAAGCAGATTTACCATGAACTAGTGAAATGTAAGTTTCAGGCTCCGTCATTTATATAAGCCCCTTCCAGAGCCTTGGGAGTGGGGGTCCCTAGTGATGTGTTCACATGGCAATATGTCTTTGTAAAATTAGCAATTATGTAAGACTGCTGTCTCCTCAGTCCAACTCCTCCTCCATCACACTTACTCTTACCAGTACATCATGGGGAATTGGAGTGACTGTTGTCATTTTTGGGATTATGCTGAATTTGGGGTTAGGGGATTAAATTTGTGTTTTGTGTGATATTTCATGTAGTTCACATACTCTGCCTTCCTTACCATATTCAATATAGCACTGTCATCACCATCATCACATAAATATTGTGTACAGTAAGCGATTGCTGTCTAAGATGGTGTACAACTAGCTTTTAGTAATACTCTCACCACTGATTGTACCAACTCATCTGATATTGTAACAAACTAAAGGAATTAAAAAGTGGTGGTGGTGGGGGGGAGAAAATGGAGAGAATTAGAGCAAAAATTACTTTTTAACATTTTAAGTTCTGATAAGTTGCCAAAAGTATTGGGGATTTTTTAGAACAAGGGCTTTCATCCTGAGGGTCTTGACCTATTAGTGTTTAGTGAAATCAGTTTAGTGGCTGAATTTATTTAATAGAATAAAAAATATATCAGATTGTGTTGCCATAGAGTAAAAGAATAAGTATTGTTAGGGAAAGCTTTGTATGTACATTGTCACAATATAAAATGTTTGGGGTTTTTTAAATATGGACCATGGTAAAAAAAAATTAACTAGGGTTGGTGACAAAGTGCCTAAACAGAATAAGAGTATAACATTCAGCAGACTATGTATTTAGGAGGAATAAACCTGGGGACATAAGTATAATTGTTTGGAGTTGAGGGGAAAGAAGTGAGGAGGATTGCCACAGTTGGGCCAGCCCTTACATGATGCACAGAGGAGGAGAAGCTCAGAGCGCATGTGGTAAGGCCAGAAATCAAGACCTGGAGATCTCTACAGCAGAGATGGGGAACCTTTTTTCTACCAAGGGCCATTTGGATATTTATAACATCATTTGCAGGCCATACAAAATTATCAACTTAAAAATTAGCCTGCTGTATTTCGTCAAACATTTCATTAACTGGCCCCTAATGCCTAGGCAGGGCCAGAGCAAATGATTTTGTGGGCCTTATACGGCCCGTGGGCCAAACATTCCCCACACCTGCTCTACAGAATGGGTTGAAGACCCAGGAACCTGGGAAGCCTCTCATTGGGTGGATATTCAACCTGAGCTTTGGCCTGTGATAGAATCCAACTGGAGCTGATAGGGACAGGGTTGCAAGGAGTCAAGCTGGGTCACGGATATCACTGGCCTTGAGAAAGATCAAGGATTTTTGACTTTCAAGTTCATTGAACTCCAATTACAAGTGTAGTTGGTTTTATTCAGTGCTAAATTTTGAAGTAGAGGGTTGAGGGAATGTGTCTAGAGTCCATTGAGAGTGAGTAGAAAAACACTGGGGAGACTGGAACTGGTACTTACTGAGTTACAGAGTATCCTACAGGGTGGGAATAGGCAAGGATGATACAACAGGTTTGGGAAGTCGTTGCTATTACATTTGTCTTCAGAGTATAACTGGCCTTTACTGCAAAAGAAATTAAGATTCATTAAAAATTTTGCATTGATTTTTGTGTATATGTGTGGGCTTCAATGCTCATATGTTGCAAACTTGAGTAAAATGTTTTTGGAAGTGTATATCACAATACAAATGTCAAATATTCTTATTCATTCTGAAAATTACCAGTGGCCAATGTCACTGAAGCTGATAGAGGGCAGCATGGTCTTGTCATTTTAGCAACAGATCCTGAGAAAAGAGCTGTGATTCCAGAAGCAGACCAATTATTTCAGTGACACTCATTAGGGCTCAACACTGTACTGGAACAGTGTGATATAACAGTTACGGCATAATGGAAGGTCTGGAGTCATACATGCACTAGATTCCTGGCTTGGCCAGTTATAGCCATGTGCTCTTGGGCAAATTAAACTTACTAGGACCAGGCTCAGGTTTTTCTTCTGTAAATGGGAACAATAATAGATAACTCAGAAGGTTATTGTAAAGATAAAATGAGATGGAGCTCATTAAGTATCTATAACAGTGTCTGGCATGTAGCATGTGCAATAAATAAGTTGTTATTACTATCTGCCCCACTGAGTATGATGTATTCTCTCCATAGTGGTAAGTAGAATATAAAAATATTCATAGTAGTAAGTCAAATATAGAAATAGAAATCTTTTTCTATTGCACTAGGCATTCTAAGATAGATATGTATGCAGGATAACCTAGTTTTTGACACGTGCAGCATCATTCAGATGCAATTTCCTTGAGTCAGTCTATCAGGCTCCTTTACTTTGGGGGTTCTAACATCTAGGTTCCTGCAGCCTCTTGAGGCTGACATTTTGAGGAATCAGCCAAGTAGGAATCAGGCCTGCTGAAACCTGTTCTGCCCTCTAACTCTGCATTTGCTATCTCCACAGCTAGGTTGCCCTTCCAGGCGCCCTAACTTCCAACTGATCTGACTACAGGTCTGTCCCTGGTGCCATGACAATTGCCCAGAGCTTCCAAAGTCAGATGCTGGCACCCCCATCTTACCGCTCAGATCAGACCATCCCTTGGATGCCATTGCCTGGGTGAAGTTTAGCCACTCTGAGCCTGGATGTTAAGATTTCTATGCATTTTCCCAGCTAACAGAGGGTCTACCTTTTCTAAACATTGTTTTCTTACTACTTTCTTCTCCCAGGCTATATTTCCTACCTACCCTCAACCCATCCTAGAATGCTACATGACATGCATAAGTACCTAGTATGTAGAGGATATTTACTAAATATTTGTTGAATAAATTATGTTTATGTTAATGACTAGGGGCCCGGTGCACGAATTCATGCACGGGTAGGGTCCCTTGGCCTGGCCGGCGATTGGGACCATGGGGAGGGGGTGTGGCCTGCTGGGGGGAGGGACCACAGGAGGTTGGCCCCAGCAGCAAGCTAACCAATGGCCGATTTCAGGAGGAATCGGCTCCCTCCTCCCTCCTGTCTGGGTCCGGAGTGCAGGTGAACCAGATTCGGGGCTGTCAAGGCCCCAGCAGCAAGGTCTGGGTCAGTGCGTGTCATAGCTACTGGCCGGTCATGCAGCCATTCTGGTCATTCAGTCGTAATGGTCGCTTAGGCTTTTATATATATAGACTAGAGGCCCGGTGCATGAAATTCGTATATGGGGGGGGGTGTCTCTACATACAGGCACATAAGTGCGTGCACACACACACACATAGAGAGAGAGAGAGAGAGAGAGAGAGAGAGAGATATTCAGCTGGTATGAGCACAAGGGTAGGTAGTTGTATAAGTAACTGTATATTTAATACTCAACACCAGGCTTTATATTGATGTCTTTCTAGTCATGTTGATTGTCTGAAACTCATTCTCTAATATATCAGTATTTCTCAGGAAAGGTGATGAGAACAACATTCCCAATAGAACTTTATTTGTGCCCTTTATACTCGAGTCAGTTATGCTCTGCAACAGCTATTTCAAACTTTAACATGTCAAACTTCTCAAAGCTCTGATCACTCCTTTATACCCTCTCATTGGCAATAGCAAACCTCACCTCCTACATTATAGAGGAAATAGAAACTTCATTTTTTTCAATATAAAACATGTAAGCCTACTTTCCTTTTCCTGTTGTTACCATAGAGAACCTATCCTTATTCTCTTTAATGTTAATCTCTCTTCTGATTTAGATTCCATCCCCTTCCCCTTTCTAAGGAACATTACACTTTTTAAAAAATATATTTTTATTGCCGAAACCGGTTTGGCTCAGTGGATAGAGCATCGGCCTGCGGACTGAAAGTTCCCAGGTTCGATTCCGGTCAAGGGCATGTACCTGGGTTGCGGGCACATCCCCAGTAGGAGATGTGCAGGAGGCAGCTGATCGATGTTTCTCTCTCATCGATGTTTCTAACTCTCTATCTCTCTCCCTTCCTCTCTGTAAAAAAAATCAATAAAATATATTTAAAAATATATATATATATATTTTTATTGATTTCAGTGGTGAAGGGAGAGAGAGCGAGAGCTAGAAACATCAATGATGAGAGAGAATCATTGATTGGCTGCCTCCTGCTGTCTCCTGCACACTCCCAACTGGGGATCAAGACTGAAACCAGGGCATGGGGAATCAAATTGTGACTTCTTGGTTCATAGGTCAATGCTCAACCACTGAGCCACATCAGTGGGCAGAATTAATTACCTCTTTTGTTCTTTTATATTCAAATCCTCTCTCTCCCTCTCACTCTTTCTGTCTCTTGATTAGACCCTTCTTGTCTTTAAATATATTCAAGTCATTCCCAATTTAAATTTTAAAAAATTTTAATTCCATGTTCCCCTCCAACTATCATCATATCTCGCTCCTTTCTTTTACCAACACACTTTCTGAATGTGTGGTTTGTATGTGTTGTGTAGCTGCCATGGTTGCTCTCAATATCCATCTCCCTTCTTCCTACAGAAGCTGATTCCATTAGGAGCAGCAATGGGTCAAGCTGAAGAGCTACATTTCCCAGCCTCCCAGCCATATGACATACTTCGGGCCAATGACATGTAAGCTGAAGTGGACTGGGGATTTACAGAAAATTTCTGCTTTTCTGGAATAGGCACCAGAACTTTCCCCTTGATCTTTCTTTCTTCCTATCGACTTGAGAGTGAACAGTTGTCTTGCATTCACAATGAAAAAAAATAGCCATATACTGAGGATGACAACAAAGCAGAAAGAAGGATTCTATGGCATTCATTACATCATGAAGCCACTACAGCAGCCTGAACTGTCCATCACCCTCTGTCATTCTTGTTATGTGAGAAAAATAACCCTATTTAAACTACTGCCATCAGGTTCCATTACATGTGACCAAATGCAATTCCTAAAATCATACTCTACTCCTTTACATTTACTCTCCTTACACTCACTCTCAAATCATTCCATTCTGGCTTATGGCCCATAATTCCACTGGGCTCACCAATGTGCCGCATGTTGTGAAATCCAGGGACATTTTCAGTTCTCATATTACTAAACCTCTCAGCAGCATTTGACTCTGTCTGTGGCTTTCTTTTTGAAACACTTTCTTCCCATGGTTTCTATGACTGTGGCTTGCTCCTTCACCTCCAACTGCACCCTTTCTGCCTCCTTTATGGGTTCATCTTCCTCTTCTGGCCATACTCACCATCTTTTAGCCTCTAAGACATACTATGGCGTTAAGCACATGCTCTTCCCTCTCTCTGAAATGCTCTCCCCTCCCTCCTTTTGCCAGCTAACTTTATTATCCTTCAGTTCTCCGTCTATTCTTCACTTCTTCAAGGAAGCTTTCCTTGACCTCCTTGTGGGGTCAAATTTCTTTATGACTATTCCTTCATAGCTTTTTCATAGTTACAATGTTGCCATTTTTAGTGTAACTCTTTGAGTAAGTTGCCTCTCCCTCTCAGAATGTAGGCTCCATAAGACAGAAACCAGTCTATTTTTGCTCATCATTGAATTCCCAGAACCCAAAATATTCCCCAACACACAATATGTGCTTAATATTAGTTCTTCAGTGAGTAAATGTATGAATGTATTTATATAGTGATTTATTTGCTTACCTGCTTATTGTCTGTCTTCAGTTCCATGGGAGAAGGAAACATATCTGTTTTGTTCACTAACATATATGCAATACCTAACACGTACTGCATGGCACAAAGTAAAAAACATAATAAATTATGAATAAAATAATAAATGAATGAGTGGGATTCCAAGAAGACATTCCAGTAGTCCTACCCCTAACATGTCAATATTTGGGATTAAAAACACACAACCTTTTGATAAAATTTCTGGTTACAGTAGAGCAGTGGTTCTCAACCTTCCTAATGCCGCGACCCTTTAATACAGTTCCTCATGTTGTGGTGACCCCCAATTTCATTGTTACAAATTGAACATAATTAAAGCATAGTGATTAATCACAAAAACAATATGTAATTATATATGTGTTTTCCGATGGTCTTAGGCGACCCCTGTGAAAGGGTTGTTCGATCCCCAAAGGGGTTGCGACCCACAGGTTGAGAACCGCTGCAGTAGAGCATCAATATCTTTATGGTCTCTAGAGAAGAGTTTTTGGGAAAATATTACCTAATAGCTTGTTCTCCGTACAATATTTCATCTTTAAAATAGGCTGTCTATCCAAGCTGGTATGGCTCAGTAGTTGAGCATCGACCTGTGAACTAGGAAGTCCTGGTGTGATTGCTGGTCAGGGCACATGCCCAGGTTTTGGGCTCAATCCCCAGTGCGGGGGGTGTGCAGGAGGCAGCCAATCAATGATTCTCTGTCATCATTGATGTTTCTATCTCCCTCTCCCTTCCTCTCTGAAATCAACAAAAATATATCCTATATAATAAAAGCCTAATATGCTAAGTATCTGGTCATCCGGTTGTCCATTCAACCAATCAAAGCATAATATGCTAATGATATGTTAAGGCCGCTCAACTGCTCGCTATGACGTGCACTGACCACCAGGGGGCAGATGCTCCGATCGGGACTGAGTGAGATGGGCCGGACATGTCCTGGAGCCCTCCCGCAGTCCCTCCCCGGCTGGCCAACCTCCCGCATCCCTCCCGGGCCCCGATCGTGCACCAGTGGGGTCCCTTGGCCTGGCCTGCACCCTCTTGCAATCCGGGACCCCTCGGGGGATGTCAGAGAGCTGATTTCAGCCCGATCCTGCAGGCCAGGTCAAGGGACCCCATGGTGCAGGAATTAGTGCTATGGGCCTCTAGATTAAAAATTAAAGTAAAATAGGCTTTCTATAAAGATCTTGAATCTATATGCCTCTCCCTCTCTTCATTGCCACCACCCCAGTCAAACTCATTATTATATTTTCCTTGGACTAATTGGACTATACACCTTTCTTCAAACATGATTTATTGAACTATATAAATTATAAGCTTGTATGGTTCAGTTTTGATTGTATCTCTGGGTTGGGATCATATCTGTTATGCTATCTCCAAACAAAGGTAGACACAGATGGGTGCATAAGCAATTTTTTAAAAAAATGTATCTTTATTGATTTCAGAGAGGAAGGGAGAGGGATAGAGAGCTAGAAACATCGATGAGAGAGAAACGTCTATCAGCTGCCTCCTGCACACCCCCCACTGGGCATGTGCCCGCAACCAAGGTACATGCCCTTGACCGGAATCGAACCTGGGACCCTTCAGTCCGCAGGCCAACGCTGTATCCACTGAGCCAAACCAGCCAGGGCCATAAGTAATTTTTTATCTTGTTGTGGCAAAGGATTATTTCTGTTCTACATTTGACAAAGTATTTACTTAAGGAAAAGAATTATTTTTAAACTAGTAACAAATCTTTGTTTTCAAATGGCCAAACTGAAAACATTCAGTTAAAAAAAGTAGTAACACAGCCAATAACCTTTTAAGTTCCCCTACCTCCCTGCTCCATGAATCCTTAGTTATTGAGGTAACTGAGATGCTCAATGAGGTTGACAAGAAGATTCAGTTATGCAATTGTGGTAGCCCTGAGAATGCCCTTGGCCTGTAGTTAGCTTATCTGGATACTGCACTTCCTCCAAGGCCAAGCTTCTGTCTTTCTTCCTTGATAAACCTTTCCTGGCTCCTTGCCCACTCCAAGTAGTGCCATACCAGCTTATTATATATGTTTAATCTCCAATCAGCCTGGAAGGATGGAATCCATATCTTATTACACATTGTTGTATCCTTAGGACCTAGTACAAAATCTTGCAGGTATAATGTTTTGCTGATGATGATGCTTATTTTCTTCTTTGCTGGTAAGATTTACCAAGCCCTTGCTATTTGTTCCAGGCACTGTGTTATGCTCAGTAGCTGATATTACTGTTTCCTTTTCACTAATGAGAGTTTAAGTAACTTGCACAAGTCTCATAATTAGTGAGACTTGATCCAGGACTCAAACCCAGTTTACCAGATTCTACAGCAGATGCTCTTAATCCTTAGGCAACCCTGCCCTCCCCCTTACTGGAATACCAAACTCCAACCAGGCTACATTTGCTTCTAACTGCCTTTGAAGGCATCAGGTGACCAGCTTTGCTCACAGCTAGTTAGGGGTATTTCAAATTGTTCTCAAATGAAGCTGTACGTCTGCAAATAATTAAGTAGCCCCTTTGGAGACAGCAAAAAGGTGTTATGTAGAGGCCCACTTTGACATTTTGATGTGCATTTAAACACACAGCTCAGGGCTATAAAAAGCCACTATACTAAGACTGCAAAAGCATTAAAAGTCAAATTGCCTTATTAATTTTTTAAGAGCACTGTAAATGACATTCTGTCATCTCAGGAAATCTTTCCCTAAAGCTCCAATCCTCTTGGTGATCAGGATGAATAAATTGGCCTCCTTCCTTTTCATTTCTCCATTCTCTGCCCTTGAGGATAAAAAAAAAAACACCATCTCATTTTAAGATTGAAGCTTTATTTGCAGAAGTTTCTAGCTAGTTAAACTGGAAGCAAGAAAATCCATTTTCGTGTTGGCATGATAGTAGAAAATATTTAGCCACATCTCAGCTTAATAATAGAAAATTAGCAGAGTTGCTATTAAGTTTTAATCTCCTCATTTAACTAATAAGGTCGAAAACTCTTCCTGTCAAGAAAAAAAAAAGTTTACAAAGCCTTGACCATTGATACTTTAACCAGCTTACCCTTTTTTAGTTTGAGTGAAAGGTACTATACCATGGACCACGAGTTTCCTCGAAAGCTCCAAAGAATCAAATAGTTGGAAAAAAGTCTAGGGATTAGATAACCCAGTCTTAAACCTACAGCAAAATGGAGATTTTCCAAATTAGGCATTAGGAGCAGCAGCAGATAAGAGCAACTGGCAACTGGGAATATCCTTGTTGTTCTCTGAACTAGAATCATGCTGGCAGAAGCTTTTACTAACTAAATTTATTTGCAAGTTCTCCGAAGGGAGTGATCGTATTGCAACCAGGGTCACTTTTCATTACTTTGAAAACAGGTTCCTAGGGCCTTGTAAAATATTTGACTTCTGAACTCTATTTAAGTATTTAAGTGCCAGTATGTATGTTGTATGTCCCAATTACAAAAAATATGAGTTTATTCACTGAAATGGAAACTCCAGTAATAGTTATGATTTATTATATCATACAGTCTTCATTTTGAAAGACTTAAAGCCTCCAGGAGGTATTTATCCAAAATTAGTATCCAGTAACAACACCTTGGGATATCCCTGTTTTTGGCAGCATCTGTAGCCAGATCTGGTTACAGTTAATAAATTTAATGCTGGAGCCACTGACCTCAGGAAGACAGGTGTCCTCTCCAACAGCAGGTCCATTCTGGTCAATAAGAAATGTGCTTGATTAAATTGTCTTAAGGCCTGGTCTGTTTGCTCAGGTATCTGACCAGCAGAATAGCTTCTTCACAAAGAACTAATGAAGTTTTCATCTCTTCCCAAGTAAGTTGCTCTGTAATTAAATAAGCATTACATTTCCCAAAAGAAATGATCCTTTGGCTGAATACATAATACCATTAATAAATTATTGAATATATACCTACTATGTGCCAAGCTGGTCATGGAGATACCAAAATTTTTTTTTAATTTTAATTTTTTATTTTTCAATTACAGTTGACATAAAATATTACAACTAATATTACATTAGTTTCAAGTATACAAACCAATGATTAGACATTATATAACTTACTAAGTGATCATCCTGATCAATCTAGCATCCTTCTGACACCATACATAGTTATTGCAATATTATGTAAGTCCCTATGCTGTACTTTAGGGACTATTCTGTAACTACCAATTTGTACTTATTAACCCCTTCCCCTTTTCAAGATCCTCCCAACCCCCCCTCCCATCTAGCAACCACAAAATATGAGTCTTTTTCTGTTCTGCTTGTTCATTTATTTTGATTTTTAGATTCAATTGTTGATAGATATGTATTGTCATTTTATTAGTTATATTTTTTTCTTTTTTTTTCTTTTTAAAGAAGACCCTTTAACATTCCATGTAGTACTAGTGTGATGATAATGAATTCCTTTAGCTCTTTCTTGTTTGGGTAGCTCTTTTATCTGTCCTTCAATTCTAAATGATAGCCTTGCTGGGTAGAGTAATCTTGGTTGTAGGTTGTTGCTTTTCATCACTTTGAGTATTTTGTGCCGATCCCTTCTGGCCTGCAAAGTTTCTGTTGCAAAGTCTTATGGTAGTTCCCTTGTAGGTAACTAACTGTTTTTCTCTTGCTGCTTTTAGGATTCTCTCTTTACTCTTTTGCATTTTAATTATGATGCATCTTGGTGTCAGTCTCTTTGGGTTTATCTTGTTTGGAACTCTCTGTGCTTCCTGGACTTGTATATCCACTTCCTTACCAGATTAGGAAAGTTCATCTTTTTTTTTTTTACATAGGTCTTGAACAATTTCTTGCTCCCTCTCTTCTCCTTCAGGCACTTCCTGAATGTTGATATATTTGAAGTTGTTCCAGAGACGCCTTGTGCTATCCTCATTTTTTTGGATTCTTTTTGCTGTTCTGATTGGGTGTTTTCTGCTTCCTTATCTTCCAAATCTCTGATTTGATTCTCTGCTTCATCTATTCTATGGTTGATTTCCTGTAATGTATTCTTCATTTCAATTAATGTAGTCTTCATTTCTGACTGGAACTTTTTTATGTTTTCTAGTTCCATTTTTATGTTTCCTATCTCTTTGTTGGAGTTCTCAATGAGTTTACTCTTCTCCTAAGTTCATTGAGCATCCTTATAACCAGTGTTTTGAACTTTGTATCTAGTAAATTGCTTGTCTCCATTTTGTTGAGTTCTTTTTCTTTAGTTTTGTTCTGTTCTTTCATTTGGGACATGTTTCTTTGTCTCCTCATTTTGGCAGGCACCCTGTGTTTGTTTCTGTGTGTTAGGTAGAGCTGCTACATCTACTGGGCTTGGTAGAGTGGCCTTATGTAGTAGGTGTTCTGTAAGCTCCAAAGGCATAGCTTCCCAGATCACCTGTGTGAGCTGTGTGCACCCTCCTGTTGTAGTTGAGCCTTGATTGCTGTTGGCATATCAGTGTGAGGATTTGCCCACAGTCTGATTGGTTTCAAGGACTAGCTCTGACCACCATGGAGGTTCACCTATGCAAGGGCCAATCCCACAGAGCAGGACTTACCTCAGGGGAGCTCCAGTGCTTGCTGAGTCCTCTCCATGAGTGTGTCCCTGGTGGAGGAGGTTGCGTGGTACTTTAACATATTCTGAAGCTGTTCTCAAGGGGCACTGGCTCTGGAGCCTCCCGGGAGGTATACATCAAGGTCAGCCTCCCCCTGTGCCCTGCCAGAAGCCACCTGGCATGAGCTACAAAGTGATCTGCAGATGGCTGCTACTTGTGCTGGGCTTGGAAGTACCCCAAAGAGGCCAAGCTAAAAACCAAGGCCAGTTGCTGCTACTGCCAGGCCTGGGGCCACTTAGTGAGAGATATAGGGCACATAGAGGCCAGATGCTGTTCATTTGAGAGATTTTGGAAAAGTGTGAAGCATGAGCCATGAGAGGCCATTCATATGGAAAAGCCTCTGAAAGCAGCTTGGATGGGCTCACAAGTTGGGTGGGGCAGGATTTCAGGGAATCACCAGATGGGGCCAAAAATGTTAGCCAGGGTGATGGAGACTCAGATATGGCACCTGTCTACTGGCTCAGTGGAATGTGAGGGCTCTGAAAAGGAACAATGGCTTTTGTCAGGGAGAAAACTGCCCATCCAGCTCTTGCCTGATTCCAGACAATTCAGTTCCTTTCCATATATCCCTGGTGCCCCAGCACTGGAGCTCAGAGCAAGTGAATCTGAGTACTGTATTTTTCAGTGTATAAGACACCATTTTTTTCTAAAATCATTATGAAAATTGAGGGGTGTCTTATACAGGGAAGTCAGCCGAGGAGGGAACCGCGTGGGTGTGTAGCTGCCCATACCTTGTCAAACAGGCTTCCTCCAATCACGAGCCTTATTATTATTGACATCAGCTGATGCTATAATTGGGAGAGTGCGCAGATGCAACAGGGACCAGAGCCTTCAGAGCCCATAAAGATGTCAAAAAAAAAAAAAAAAGATAAATACCAGTAAGCAATTGTCTTACTTGGCAAAATTCAAACTGAATGTAATCAGCTATGCAAAAGAGCATGGAAATAGAGCTGCAGAGAGACATTTTGGACCTCCTCCCACTGAGTGTGTGATCAGACAGTGGAGAAAACAGGAAGAACAACTTTTTAAAAGATGCCAAAAAAAGAAGGCCTTAAGAGGAAAACCAGTAAAATGTTTAAAATATTGATTTCTTAATTTTGGATTGGAAAAGTTGGGGGTGTCTTATACACAGAAAAATAGGGTAAGTCTGTTCAGGCCCTTTATTTATTTATTTTTATTTTATTTTTTAAATATTTTTATTGATTTCAGAGGAAGAGAGAGGGAGAGAGAGATAGAAATATCAAGGATGAGAGAGAATCATTGATTGGCTGCCTCCTGTACTACTCCTACTGGGGATCAAGCCCGCAACCCAGGCATGTGACCTTGACCGGAATCGAACCAGGACCCTTCAGTCCCCAGGCCGATGTTCTATCCACTGAGCCACACCGGCTAGGGCTGTGGAGGCCCTTTAAGTGGAATGCCTGGGACTCCAGCAGCCCTCCATCTCACGCAGCCACCATCCCCACTGGTTTTTGCAGCCAGAAGTTATGGGGACTTTTTTGTCTGGCATTGGAACCCTGGGTTGGGGGGCCTGTTGTGGGGCTGGGACTTCTCATTCCTGGAGGGGTCCTCTGAAGCTGAGATTTCCTCCCAATTTTTATCCACCACAGGTGTGTGTGGGACCAGCATCTCCACCCCCTCCTATCAATTTCATTGTGGCTTCTTTTTTACATTCTTAGATGTAGGACTTCTGTTCAGTTAGATTTCAGGCCCTTCTGAATGATAGTTATTCTGTAGTTCAGTTGTAATTTTGATGTGGTTGTGGGAGGATTCAAGTACCGCATTTAGTTATGCTACCATCTTGACCAGAAGCCTGGAGATATAAAAATTAAGGACAAGGAATCTATTTCATCAAAAAAACTCAACTTAGTAGCTCAATAATTATTGGAAGGTTTCAGATTAGATGTTCAGTCTATATTTTATTTACCTAGCTCAATCTTCAAAGCCCATTTCAGGTCTTCTCATTCATTCATTTAGGAAAACGGTATTTGGTCACCAAAACTGTTTTAGGCACTATAATGATGAAGTTGAGGATGATATAATTCCCACCACCACAAGCTTATAGCTTTATAGAGTGGTAAGCAAGATAGACAGGACCAGATCGTGGAAGATGTTATAAGCCAGGCTAACCAAGAAGTATGGGTTTTATCCTACAGCCCTGGGGAGCTATTAGACAATCTTAACACGTTGCGCACCAATAGTTTTATTGCTAGCTTTACCCAGTGGCCAGGTAAGTTTCTATTAAACGAGTACTAAAAAACATTTTACAAAGTATCATTCTTTAAAAAGATATTAGCTTCTAAGAACATGTAATAAATAACTTCAAAATGCAATGGGTATTTAATTTTAAGGCGTGCCTTTAACATTTATGTAAAACACTGTGTAATAAGAATGCTTGTGATCCGCCCGCTTAAGAAAGAGAGAAGCATAATTAAGTCTGCATTTTAGAAAAATCAGTTTGTCAATGACAAGGAAGTTGGACAGGAAACGAAGAATAGCTAGAGGGAAAGAAACCAGAGGGGAGAGAAACTCAAATTCCTAAGCTATTGAAGATACAGAAATAACAAGATTTTAGTAACAAATTGATGGAGGGAGAGGATGAAGTCTAGGTTGACTTCTAAGATTCTGATCTGGGTCACATTAGCAGAAGGAGGAACAGGGTTAGTGGGGAAATAAGTTCATTTTGAACATGTTCTGTTGTAGGTGCTTTTGGAATATTAGACATCACCATCAAGTTTGCTGTTGTAGATGTTTATCTGAAACTCATGAGAAAGGTAAGGGTGGGAGATAAGGGTTCAAGAGTCAGACCTTATAGATTGTAGCTGAAAAATGATTATGAATGATATTGCCAAATCTGTAGCCATCCCATACCACTCCCTAGTCCCAAATGTCTTGTATTCACCCAGCATTCACATTTTATTATTCATTAATTCATTTATTCATTTGGTTGAACAATACATATGGACTCCAGTATCATATTCCAGATGATATGAAAGACTCCGGGTTTATACTGATGACTCCCCACCTAAGGATCTCATAACCTGGCTGTTGTTTGTAAAATGTTATCTTGGAGGCAAGACTCTTAAGGATTGAGCACTCCTCCAGGATGCAGTATATGCACTGAATCAGAGGCTGCTATATGGTGGTGTGTCCAGTAGGAAGAAAATATGTGCTAGAAACCAATAATTGGACACAGTAGTGGTTCCATTTACTGTCACTCCCAGTGACCCTCTGGAGGATTTTGTGTTTCCCATCCTTGCAAATCTGGGCTCTGCAGAGTTGGAGGGACTCATTAGGGAGTGTAGTCTTGCCAGTGGACACAGTGAACTATAAGCTATGGCTGCTGCTTAGGCACTTTGGATCCCTGTGTCCAGGGACCAACAGGCAAGAATAGTCACCAATCCTGTGGGTGTGGATCAGTTGGTTGGAGTGTCATCCTGTAAACCTAAAGGTCATGGGTTCAATTCCCAGTCAGGGCACATATCCAGGTTGAGGGTTTGATCCCCTGTTGGGGTGTGTGTGGAAAGCAACCAATCAATGTTTCTCTCTCACATCAATGCTTCTCTCTCTCTCCCTCTCCCTTCTTCTCTCTCTAAAATCAATGAACATACTTGGGTAAGGATTAAAATATAAACAAACAAACAAATAAACAGACCTTCTTGGCAGAGGTCCTTGTACCTGATCAGCAAGTGGAAGCAGGGCTCCTGTTACACAATGAGGGAAGGGAGGCATATGTGTGGAAATCAAGTGACTCACATGGGTGCCTCTGGCACTCTGTTGTTGGACTGTGACCTTGAATGGACAGTGCAGCAATCCCAATCAGAAAAGGGTATGGTTAACAAAAGCTCACACCCCTCAGAATGGAGGAACATGGAGGAGCTGCTCCCTGAACATGTGCAGAGAGGTAAATCTGTGCAGCACAAGGATGGACTGTGGCAACCATGAATTGGTATGCTGTTCAAAGGTCCCTGCAAGAACTTAGTGATTGTCTACAAAGGGAGCAATTAACAGCCCCAAGTTGCAGCACCTTTGGGATCTGCTTTAGTATTTGAGCTGAAGCCATGATTTTCCCCAGCAGTACCCAGCCAATGACAGCATGCCAAAGACCTGCCCAACACCCTCACTTACATTTGGGAACTTCTCTACTCAAACTCTAACTATGGGGTTCCAACAAGAGCAACCATGCTCCAATATGTCCTGGCTCCTTCAGCCAAGATTGACTGGTTTAAGAATGGGTGCCTGACCTAAGCTAGGCCACTCATAGTCCTTTCCTTGGATGTTTTTTTTTAAACTATAACTGAGGCCCAGCCAGCATGGCTCAGTGGTTGATTGTTGATTTATGAAACAGAAGATCACAGTTCAATTCCCAGTCATGCCATAGGCCCGGGTTGTGGGCTCAATCCACAGTGTGGGGCGTGCAGGAGGCAGCCAATCAATGATTCTTTCTCATCATTGATATTTCTGTCTCTTTCTCCCTTCTTCTCTGAAATCAATAAAAATATCTTACATTTTAAAAAAAACTATAACTGAGAAGAGACTCTCTCTAGTAGAGGAAAGTATAAGAAGTAGACTCAGGAGTTGTTGGTTTCTGGCCATGTGAAGAAGTTAACACACACAGAAGCATAGAGACAAAAATCAGAGAGTGCGTGCAGCATTCAAGTTCTTGATGTCCAGCTCCACCCAACTCTCCTAGGGTTTGATTATTCCAATCTTTTCCTTCTGTTGAGTAAGATAGTTGAGTATGCTTCCAATAAGTATTCTAATAGAAATCAGATGCCACTTAAGTTCTGTCACACATCTGCACTACCTCTAGAGCAAAGCTATCCATTTTATATTAATAGTTAACACTGATTGAGCTAAAGGTTTATTATATTCCAGACACTGGTCTAAGCACTTTACATATATGAATTCATTTTGTCCTCTCAGCCCTCATGAGTCTACCCAAGTACTCTCTCTCTCTATTGCTTTCCCCAATTTACATATAAAGAAACCAAGGCTACTTTATTTATTTATTTTACTGATCTTAGAGAGAGGAAGGGAGGGTAAGAGAGAACTATCAATGTGAAAGAGAAACATTGATTGGTTATCTCCCAGTGGGCTCTGACCAGGCCTTGGTATGTGCCCTGACCAGGAATTGAACCTGCCTCCTTTGGCGTATGGAACAACGTTCCAACCAACTAAGTCACACCAGCCAGGGCAAGGATACTTTATTTTTTTTAATCAAAAATAAATAAGAGATTCTACTGCATATCCTTTTAATAGAGGCTCTGGAGAGCAAACTTTGGAGATGTACAATCTTTAGCATTTTAGTCTTTCACCCAGTGATGCCTGCTCAGATTTGAGGCTTGAGCAAGACAGGTTTTTTATTGCAAGTGTCCTTTAGCACCTCAGCAAGGCCCATTTTTAGAAATAGGGAGACTAGCAATATACATGAGCAAACTAATAATTTTCTACATATACACATTTTGGAGTCTTTAAACTGGGACTCAGGTTTGACAAGTATGAGTACTTACATGGGTAGAACATGTAAATAGAGATAATCCTGGAAGTTCAGTAGTGACTTCTAAAAAGCCAAATACCTCCCTCATTGAGGCCTGAAATCCAGTGACAATGAGTTCTTTATGTGAAGTATCCACACAACCTCTACTGTCTTTTAAAATTAAATACTCTGGAGAGGTATAATTAAGTGCATAATACTTTCTATACCTCAAGGGTAAGAGGAGTAAAAAGGATGGGGAAGAAGGAAGAATGGAGAGGCCTAGAGTAGCAAAAGGTATGGAAAAGCCTTCCAACCCCACTTCCGTTAGTACCAGGACCCTACCTCTAGAGCAAAGCTATCCAACAGAAATATAATGTGTGCTAAATATTTCATTAACATTTTTCTAGCAGCCACATTAAAGTTTTTTCTAAAAACAGATGAAATTAATTTTAATATTTATTTAAACCAAAATATCAAAAATATTATTTCAACATGTAGCCAATTAAAAATTATTAATAAACTATTTTACATTCATTTCTTTCATATAAGTCTTTGAAATCTAGTGTATATTACATGCACAGTAAATATCAATTTGTATGCTACCTGTATTTAGATTTCACAAAATTTTAAATTGAAAATGTAGTTTCATATACTAAGTTGTTCAAAATATACTTAAACCTAATATATAT
>NW_005371410.1:5279959-5287639 GCF_000412655.1 Myotis brandtii
TAACTGAATCAAATATCAATTTTTAAATTTAATTTTAAACTAATTAAAATAAAATAAAATATTTAGTTCCTTGGTCACAGTAGCCACATTTCAAGTGCCCAGTAGCTATGGATAGCTAGTGGCTTCCATATTAGACAACACAGATAAAAAACATTCCATCAGGGCAGAAAATGTTATGGGACTATGCAGCTCTGGGTGGTTCTTTGGTGTACAGTAAACTTCACTTACTACTTAGCGGGGCAGAGTAAGGGAAGTGGGTTATGTACATAAAACAGGTTACCTAACTTTTTAGAAGCCTTGCTATGCTTCTCCCTTCACTCCCAAAGACTTCTCTAGGTCCCCTCCCCCATGCTGCCCACCCCTATGCCAGCAGACCAGGGAAGAACAAGAACTTGAGTCAGAGGTCCCAGTTTTAATCTCAGTCATCACCAGTTCACTATCAACAATTAACTTCTCTAAACATTAGTTTTCTCAAACATTAATTGACAATAATATTTTAAGGATTGTCATAAGGAGTAAGTGATGTAACATGCACAAGACATTCAGCACAATGCCTGCAACATAGGAAAGAATAAAGGGTAGTTACTAAATACAAAACTCTCTGTATAGAGTTTTGTATATGCTTCCACAGTTTCCTGCTAACCATGCCTGGTTATTCCTTGATATTCTTAAACTGGGCAGGAGTTAGTGGGGTGGGGATTAGAAGTGGAGAAGAGCCCTGTGTTTAATTTATGAGCAATTTTTGCTGCTACAGTTATCATCAGCCTTTCCTTCCCCGTTTATCAGTTAAGATGGCTTTTGCTCTTGAACTCCCAAGACCCACATGGCTCCATCTTTCTACTCTGAACTACAACAAATGATTAACCTCACAAAACAGCCATCAACATTCTTTCCAAGGACATCTATGACCTCATTAAGTCCAAACCCACATTCTCCTCCATCTCTCTGCAGTGTGTAACACTGTTGCTTCTCCTTCCTTATCCTGGTTCTTCTCTAACATTGATCCCACAGACCATTCCTCCTCTGTTTTTTGCAAGGCAAACCTTCTCTTTACTGCTCCCTAGGACTGAGCCTTCCCCAAGATAGTCTTATCTATTCCTAGGCCCCAGCTCAGTGTCCCTAACCGGAGAACTTCTAAACCTGTACCTCCAACTCCCACTTCAGATTCAGGCCTAACTCGTTGCTCCCTGCTGGCTTCTCCTGCATGACCCACCTCTGAGTTCATTCTTGTTCCCTCAAACCAAGTTCCCAGGGAACCCAGGTTCTCTGGTTGCTATGAACCCCAAGCTCATGTGCCACATCCTATGCCAGGCACCTCATTCAATCCTCCCAGCAACTCTGTGAGGAGGGACGTGCAACCTGCATTTTTAAAGCTGGGAAAAGAAAAGACTCAGAAGAGGAAGAAACCAAAACCTAGGCCTATGTGAATCCAGACTTTGCCATGAGAGTAGCCTGCCTCCCGCAGGAGCCCAGGATGCATGCTGTGGTGGCCATGGAGAAGCTCACTGCGCCCTCTCCAGCTCCAGCTCCAGCTCCTAGGGTGGCAGCAGGAGGTGCTTCTCCCTGGCCCAGTTGATGCCTGGCCCCACAGGACCACCCTGGCCCACTCCAAGGAAAAACTGCATCGAAAAAATAATGAGTGAAGATGAGGACAGGGCAAAGAGAGCTTTTTGAAACAAGTCTGTTATGTACATAAAACAGGTTCCCTAACTTTTCAGAAGCCAGGACCAGTTCAGCTAGCCTTGCCGTGTGGCTCAGTGGTTGAGCGTTCATCCGTCAATGAAGAGGTCACTGGTTCAATTCCCGAAGGGCATATGCCCAAGTTGCGGGCTCAATCCCAAGTAGGGGTGTACAGGAGGCAGCCGATCTATGTTTCTCTCTCTCTATCCCTATCCCTTTCTCTCTCTCTAAAATCAGTAAAAATACATTTTTTAAAAAGAAAAAAGAGCTTAGCTCTATGCTCCCTGACAATACAGGGGAAATGGACAAAACTACGGCGCTGGAAAAAGTCATCAGATTTTTGCAGAATCACAGTGTGGTCTCTCAGGGCAAACAGAAATCTGTGATATTCAGCAGGAGTGGGAACCTTCCTTCCTCAGTAATGAAGAATTCACAGGGCTGATGTTGGAGGCATCAGATGGCTTTATCATCACCATGACGATGGAAAGCAGCATTCTCTACTTTTCTGACGGTATCACACCTCACCCAGGGCACTTACCGTAGGATGCCATGGATCAGAATTTGTTAAATTTCCTTCCAGAACAAGAACTTTCAGAAGTTTATTGGATGCTCTCTTCTCATGTGCTTGTGACGGATTCCCCCTCCCCAGGATACTTAAGATCTAACAATGATTTAGAGTTTTATTGCCATTTTCTCAGAGGTAGCTTGAACCCAAAGGAATGTCCAACTTATGAATAAATAACATTTGTAGGGAATTTTTCTCCTACAACAATGTGCCTAGCCCCTCCTGTAACAGCTTTGACAATGCCCTTTCAATGCCTTGCCAGGTGCCACTTGGAAATTGGTCTGCTTCATTACTACCATTCCCCTAGCAACATCACAGTTATTAAAGGAAATGTGCATAGTTGAGGAATCTTCAGAGTAATTCCCTCCAACCATAGGATACCTGCTTTTTGAAGTTTTGGGAACCTCAGGCTATGACTACTACACATTGATCATTTGGAGCTCCTGGCCAGGTGCCACCAGCACCTAATGCAGTTTGGCAAAGGAATGTCATGTTGTTATTAATTTCTGACCAAAGGCCATCAGTGGAACTCCCAGCCCAAGTTCATCGTGTGCACAGACTCAGTGGTCAGTTATGCAATTGTCCGAGTGGAAAGGAAGCAGGAGCTGGCTTTGCAAGATCTGCCATCCGAGGTCATCCATCCTTTAGCAAGGGCTCAAGCTGGAACCTCAGCAGCACTTTAATGCTCTTGACGTGGGCACCTCAAACCTTAACACAAGTCACTCGCCATCAGCATCCTTAAGACGTTCCCATAAATCCTTGCACACGGCCATGTCACAATCCACTTGCACTCTAAGCAAGTAGATGGCAGAAGCTAGCACCATGGCTGTGCCAAGATTGGCCACCCTGCTTCAAGAGCTCCTTGTGCCAGGGCTCAGCCAGGCAGCCACGATGCCAGCTTCCTTACCTGTTCCATCGTACGGTGACCTCGCACAGCAGCTCCTGCCTCAGGCCTTTCGCAGAATCCACCTACCCCCCAGCACAGTTTCCAGCACCGTTCAGCATGTTCCAGACCATCAAAGACCAGCCAGAGCAATGGACATAGAATCTGCAGGCCAACATCTGGTGGCAGCAGGAGGAGCTCCACAAGACCCAGAAGCAGTTTTGACTGGTCCAGGACTCTAACATCCAGATGTTTCTGCAGCAGCCAACTATGTCCCTGAGCTTCAGCAGTGCCCAGCAGCCTGATGCTCAACAGCAGCTCTCATGGAAGTCAGCCCCAGTGGCCCAGTCCCCACTCATGTTCTTTCCAATCCCTTAGGACAGTGGTCGGCACACTCATTAGTCAACAGAGCCAAATATCAACAGTACTTCTTCAAAATAGACTCGCCCAGGCCGAAAACTGACTTCTGCACACGGGCCACGAAGTTTCAACCGCACTGTATGCGCGCCTGCACGTGGTATTTTGTGGAAGAGCCACACTCAAGGGGCCAAAGAGCCGCATGTGGCTCGCGAGCCCCAGTTTGCCGACCACGGCCTTAGGACTACCTTCCATAATTCATTCAATGGATTGACACTCTCTGCTGGGATAACTAGTATACCATCTACCCTATAAAGGTTTGCAGTTTAGTGAGGGAGACAGAGAAGATACAATGGTATAGCAAGTGCTATGATACGGTCCTATGGGAATGCATAGAGGAGGCACCTAACTCAGCCTTTGAGGTCAAAAAGCCTCCATCAAAGAGAAAACATCTATGCTGGATCAAGAAAGACTAGTTGGAATTAGAGAGGAAGAGAATGGAGTAGGAAGGATCATCCCAGGCAGAGGGAGCAGTGAGTGCAAATGCCTGAAAATAGAGAGAGAGAGAGCTGGAGGCTGCAAGCAGTTCTGTGTGACAAGTGCCAGAGCAGCAGCCTGAGACTGAGGTGAGCATAGGTTAACTAGTATCTAGGTTGAGAGTACAGGAAACCATTAAATACTTTTAGCAGAGGAGAGGCAGCTTCAGATATGCATGTGAGAAAGAATTACTCTGGCTGCAATATAGAGAATGGACTTGAGAAGAGCCCAAAGATGGGAGGGCAGGGAGACCAATTATGCGGCCACTGCCAGATAAGAGATAATGACAGTGCAAATTAAAGTAGTGGCCCCCTAGATGAGGAGGAGTAGAGAGAAATCCAGATTGGAGACTGTACAGATGATTGATTACCTGCTATTAGATGTGGAAGGCAGCTAAGGAATTAAAGACAATGTTCGCATTTGGAAGTAGACAACTGTATGGATGATGGTAGAGTCAAATGAGAGGGAGACACAAAAAGGACAAGTATAGAATATTGATGCATTTCACTTAGGATTTGCTGAGTTGAGGTGTCAGTGGGAGACCCAGATTAGGATGTCAGATAAACAGTGGTCTGTGGGTTTGTAGCTCAGAAGTAGAAACAGTTGGGATAGAGACAGAGGTTTGAGTTTCATCAGTAGTAACTTAAGCAATAGGACTATATAAATAGTCCAAAGGGATATAAAGTGAGAAGAAAAGCAAACTGAAGAAAGAACTCTGAGGCATACCAACATTTAGGAAGTAAATAGAAAAAGAAATATCTTAAAGGGGATTGAGAAGTCAGAGAAGCAGGAGGGAAACCAAAAAAGTGTAGTCTTGTAGAAGCAAAGACAGGAGTAGAGTTAAAGATGCTGAAAGTATAACCAGTTTTAACAATAGAGAGGTTATGGGCTCCCTCATTGAGAGCAGTCTAAGTTGAATTTGGGTGGCAAAAGCCAGTCTACAGTGGGCTGAGGAGAGATTGGATTGTAAGGAAATGTGGATGATAAAACACAACTCCTTCATGATATCTAGTTGTTGCCCGGCCAGCATGGGTCAATGGTTGAGCATCAGCCTATGAACCAGGAAGTCACAGTTCAGTTCCCGGTTAGGGCACATGCTTGGGTTGCAGGCTTGATCCCCAGTAGGGGGAATGCAGGAAGCAGCCAATCAATGATTCTCTCTCATCATTGATGTTTCTATCTCTCTCTCCCTCTCCCTTCCTGTCTGAAATCAATAAAAGTATATTTTTAAAATGATATCTAGCCCTAACCGGTTTGGCTCAGTGGATAGAGTGTCGGCCTGCAGACTCGGGGGTCCCAAGTTTGATTCCGGTCAAGGGCATGTACCTTGGTTGTGGGCACATCCCCAGTAGGGAGTGTGCAGGAGGCAGCTGATCGATGTTTCTCTCTCATTGATGTTTCTAACTCTCTATCTCTCTCCCTTCCTCTCTGTAAAAAATCAATAAAATATATTTTTAAAAAATAATGGGCTTTCTACAATATCTTTTTAAAAAAAGATACCTAGTTGCAATAAGTTCATTGTGAAGGTTAAATGAGATGATGAAACTAAAGTTATTAGCACAATGCATGGCACATAATAATTCAATAAATGTTAGCTACTACTATTATTATATTAAGGAATATATTTTAAGAAAGAAGAGAGACCTTGGTAGCTATAAGGAGATATGAGTTTAAGAAGGATTATTTTTTAAGGCCTCTCTCCTTACCAAATTGAAAAAAGAAAAAGAAAAAATCATCAAAAACCTCATCAAAGAAATATGTGTAAGTGGTTCAAAAAAGCAATAATTGGGTGTGAGGTGGGGACAAAAACAACAAAGCAACACTCCTCTGAGCCATTCTTTTCCAGGCCAGAGGCAACCATTTTGGACTGCTTCTGTGTTGTGGTAATTTCCACATCGCTAATTAACTCCTATCATGACCATTTCTTGATTTATCAGCCTAGATTATTAACTTTCTGATATGCTGGATGAGAATTTAGTTTGCATCTCTCTGTTTCCCCTCTTTCACCCCAAATGGTTGTATCACCAATCTTGGTTTCTCCATTGGCCACCTTCAAAACCTATGTAAGCTCCATTTTTAATTCCATTAATCAGATAGCATCTCTTGACTGCCCACACATAAGATGAGGATGTTAGTAGCCTACGCTTCCCATCATCTTTCAAAGGAAAAGGTTTGTTTCTGTTTTGTTTTTTAAACGTGGGAGATACTTGGTTAGGTTTAAATAGAAGGGAAGCAATGAAGTAAACAATTGAAGATAAATGACAAAACAGTTGTTGGCATGAGGTCCCTGCAGAAGGGAGAAGATGAGTTCTCCTCCATAATGGCATCACCAATTTCCTAGCACAAATCTTAGAAACTTCTGAAATATGTGGAATTCTTTTGCACCCTGGATCCAATCATCATAAAATTACATATATTCCATCTCTTCAATTACCATCTTTCCATTCTTTCCTCTTCTGCCCATGTTGTTTATTATTATTATTATTTCAGACTTGTTCAAAATCCATAGTCTGGCTCTCAAGACCTTCCACAATATGATCCCAGCCCAGCATGGGTTAATGGAAGGTTCCATCAGGGAGGAGTTGGGTGGAGGACAGGGGCAAATGGATTGTGTTTCCCTGGTTCAAGCATAGTTCCTCAAGCCCATTCATTCAACAAGAGCTTCAGGGCCCTTCCAGAAGAGGTAGGGATTGGTTAGGCACCCCAAATATGTCTATTGAAAATTCAAATAACCATAGCCTGGGCTCTAGTTCAGAAATTCTTGTCCTTTAGAAGTTCACAAAAAAAAAGAAATACAAATAGCCAATAAACATTTAAAAGTTCAACATCACTAGTCTAGAGTGGTAGCTATGAGAAAAGGTGTGCACCATTTTTTTTAAGGACTTCCTTTGTATCCAGTATTAAATGAATCAACAGCTGGACAGTTTAGCTGGCAGCTGCTTCCCCCAACCCCTTCTGGTCTGAGTCTTTTGGGGAACTGGATATGCCTGGAATAGGGCACTAACTACGGAGAGCATGTGAGGCATGTACCTCTGTGTCACAGAAGCTCTGACACTGAGCAAGATTATTTTTAGAGGTGACCTTCTAGGTTCCAAGGAAAAGTAAACAGACAGATGCACATGATTTCCTCTGAGAGACTCCTGGTAAACAAATTGGCATGCATACACTTGCTATTATCATATGTTCTGAACCCAGGTCTCTTAAAGAGCAAGCTCAGGTGAAAAGCTTTATTGAGAGCTCATAACCACCAGGATGAAGAGAGGAGTAACTGAGTGACTAGTTCACAGCTTTTAGCTACTCAGAAAATTGCAAGTGAAACAACTTAGTTATTCCAAATTCTTGGGGGAAATGTTGTTTTAAATAGTTTCAAACTTCCACATGAAAATATTGCTAAAACTTATTTAATTTCTTGTTATTTTTTTATTCTATTTGTTTTACCTTTGTTTTTCTTTTTGTTTGATGTGTTTATTATTTTAAGTAAACATTATAAAAAATGTAGAAAGAAAAAAATCTCCATAATCTTGCCCCTTAATACTTTGCAGTATACTCTTTAAAAAATTTTTATTTATTTATTTATATATTTTTTTTTAATATATTTTATTGATTTTTCACAGAGAGGAAGGGAGAGAGACAGAGAGTCAGAAACATCGATGAGAGA
>NW_005371410.1:5287722-5313815 GCF_000412655.1 Myotis brandtii
ATTTATTTATATATATTTTTTTTACAGAGAAGAAGGGAGAGGGATAGAGAGTTAGAAACATCGATGAGAGAGAAACATCGATTCAGCTGCCTCCTACACATCCCCCTACTGGGCATGTGCCTGCAACCAAGGTACATGCCCTTGACCGGAATCGAGCCTGGGACCCTTGAGTCCGCAGGCTCTATCCACTGAGCCAAACCGGTCAGGGCTGCAGTATACTCTTGAGATATTTTTATGCATATACTTATATCTATACACAGCAACAAAAATACAGTCTTATAATTTCTGTTGTGATCCAGAACTGTATCTTGGGCATCTTTCCAGGTTGGTATATTTAGGTCTCTCTCATTTTATTGATGGATGTTTAGATAATTTCCATTGTTTTACTATTACAAACAATGCATAAGTAAGTATCATTGAACAGTTATCTTTGAGTACCTGCATGAAAGTTTCTGTTGGACAGCTTCTGGGAAGAATTTTTGGATCAAATCATTTACATATTTTAAACGTTTTGATTTAGTTATCACTCCCCACCTGTCTCCTGAAACATAACAATAATTAATTTCTCATGATGATTTAGCACCTAACACCATGCCATGCACACAGTAGCTGTTCATTAATTGCTGGTTAGATTAAAAAACATAAATATTGGTTCTTGTTCTGGCTGTGAAAAAGTGATTCCTTTGACACTCTTGAAGCACATTGCCCTGCCTGCCTCACTCTAAATTGTCCCAGACAACTGAAGTATTTAAGTGCTGGCAAAATGTTAGATTCATAATAGTAGTTTTCGTAGTAGTAAATGTAATAAGAAATAATAGTACATACCACAATACATAGCACTTCTGATTATCGCCTTGGTTGTTGTGATCTAAAATCATAGAATTCTAGAGTATACAGAAATCTAGACATCAAATAGTCTGTCTCTCTCTTTTTTTTTTAATGAAGAATTGAAAGCCCAGAGAGGTAGTGATTGGCCAAAGATTTGAGAATTAATATATTCTACGTAAAACATCTCTTATTTCTCACCTTCCTTTCTTAACTTGAATGCACAAATTTAGTATAATTTTATTTAATTTGGTTACATCATAAACAAGGCATATTATTGACTGAGATATGTTTCCTCAAGTCTTATTAGTTCTGCCAGTTTACATGTGTAGAGCTTTCCTTCTTGCCCTTCTTATTTTCTACTTCAAGTCAGTCAAGGATTGGATATTAAATAACTAAGCTTATTAGAACTGTATGTCAAGTGATGGGATCTGTGAATCTAAAGTTTTCATATAAGTGAAATACAAGAATCTTACTACCTTTTTGTCAGCTATTTTGGCTACTCAGGAGAGTTTGTGTGAGTGTGTGCATGCACATGTGTGTGCATATGCACTTCCTAAGTTTTAGCAGTTTAAGAATATATTGCCATGTTCTGGATAGATGAGTTGATATTATATATAAATATAAATACATATTTATAATATAAAATATTATACATAATATAAAATTGCTGAATACCTGAAGGTATTGAGAGCCCTTTCTATTTAAAAATTTATCCAGTTCTAAGAAAATAAATAGTCAAAGGATCAAACAAATAGTCAATGCTCTTAGCATTTGGCCAAGATCTATTTAAAGGTCAGTGAAATAAGACTCCTTTTCCATCCCTTTGCTGATATATGATGCCAACTTTGGTTTCATCATCAGTAATTTCAGGAATAGTATCTGTGGCAGGCAGAATAATGGCTGCCCAAAGATGTCTGCATCATAATTCCTGAAATCTGTGAATATGTTACCTTACCTGGCAAAAGGGACTTTGCAAATGTGGTTAGGTTAAGAGCCTTGAGATGGTGAGATTATCCTGGACCATCTAGATGAGTCCAGTGTAATTAAAAGGGTCCTTAAAAGTGAAAGAGGGCCCTGGCCCGTTTTCTCAGTGGTTAGAACTTCAGTCCGGGGACCAAAGGGTCTCGGGTTCAATTCCCAGTCACGGGCACATATCTTGGTTGCAGGCTCGATCACCAGCCCCAGTTAGGGTGTGAACAGAAGGTAACAAGTCAATGTGTCTCTCTCACATCGATGTTTCTCTCTCTCTCTTCCCCCCGCCTCTCTCCCCTCCATTCTCTCTTTAAAAAAACGAAGTGTGCCCTAACAGGTTTGGCTCAGTGGATAGAGCATCAGCCTGCAGAGTGAAGGGTCCCAGGTTCAATTCCAATCAAGGGCACATGCTCAGGTTGTGGGCTTAATCCCCAGTAGGGGGTGTGGAGGAGGCAGCTGATCAGTGATTCTCTCTCATCATTAATGTTTCTATCTCTCTCCCTTCCTCTGAAATCAATAATAAACAAACAAACAAACAAACAAATAAATAAGAAAGTGAAAGAGGAAGATAGAAGAGTTAGAATGAGAGAAGTAGAGGTCAGTGTGATACTGTTGCTGAAGGAAGAGACCATAAGCCAAGGAATGTGGAAGGCCTTTACTAGTAGAAGCTGTAAAAGGCAAGGAAATGGAGAGCCTCCATAAAGGAATGCAGCCCAGTGCTGACACCTTGACCGTTGTCCAGTGAGACATTTTAGATTTCTGACCTCCAGAACTATAAGATAATTTGTGTGTGTGTTTTTTCTTGATAATTTGTGTTTTTTATAAGTCACTGGGTTTATGGTAATTTGCTATAGCAGCAATATGAAATGAACACTGTTTTACCATAAAGCAGTGCAAGTTTGAGTTTTGATTGAAGGACAGCCATTCGATGGCATTTTAATCAAATATTTAAAGAATGTGAGCATATTTAAAGAATAAAAATTAAGCTGAAAAAGTAACCACATAATAATCTACACTAATAAAAGAGAAAGATGTAAATTGACCACCCCTTTGCAACGCCCACCAGCCAATCAGGAGTGAGTATGCAGATTAACCCAACAAAGATGGAGGGCCTGTGGGCAGCATGCTGAGCGGCTGGAGGCGGTGAGGGATGCCTGCATCGTCGCCATGGCAACAACGCAGGCATTCCGCACCGCCCCAGCCGCTCCGGGCCTCTGGGCAGTGTGGGAAGGTGGAAAGGAGGCTCTGGGCCAGAGCAAAGGCAGAAAGGCGGCTCCGGGCCAGAGCGAAGGCGGTGCCAGCAGCCTGGGGAAGGAAGGCCTATTCTTGCATGAATCTTTGTGCATCGAGCCTCTAATAATCTATATAATAAAAGCCTAAGCAACTGTTATGGCAGAACGATTAGTTCCTATGATGCGTACTGACCACCAGAAGGCAGATGCTCAACACAGGAGCTGCCCCCTGGTGGTTAGTGTGCTCCCACAGGGGGAGTGCTGCTCAGCCAGAAGCCGGGCTCACAACTGCTGCTCCGCGGCAGCGCTAAGGAGTAGTGAGCAGGCGGGCGGTAAGGAGCAAGGGGTCCCAGACTACAAGAGGGATGTCCGCTGAGGGGTCCTGGACTGGGAGAAGGCGCAGGCCGGGCTAAGGGACACCCTCCCCCACCCCCAGTGCACAAATTTTGTGCACCGGGCCTCTAGTAATAATAATAGTTAACATATAGTGAGCACTTACTATATACCAGACATTATGATTTATAAAATTTCATTTAAGGCTTACAACAATCTTATGATGTAGAACTCTGGTGTTAATCTGTTTATTAGATAAGAAAATAAATATAAAAGAGACAAAGAATTAAATTAACTTTAATAAGCAAAGAGATTAGCTGAACTTTCCAGTGGGACGTGCAGAATTCCATCCTCTCAAATCAAGAAGAGAAAAGTTAAAAGTAGTTACCATAAAAATTAGGCAGAGGTAAAAGCTGAAAGATTCCTAAGGAATAGGTGATGCCCTAGGTCAGTGATGGCGAACCTATGACATGCGTGTCAGAGGTGACACACGAACTCATTTTTTTGGTTGATTTTTCTTTGTTAAATGGCATTTAAATATATAAAATAAATATCAAAAATATAAGTCTTTGTTTTACTATGGTTGCAAATAAAGAAAAATTTCTATATGTGACACGGCACCAGAGTTAAGTTAGGGTTTTTCAAAATGCTGACACACCGAGCTCAAAAGGCTCCTTGCCCAGGCCGCCCCGCAATCTGAGGGGTCCCAGATTGGAGAGGGTGCAGGCTGGGCTAAGGGACACCCCCCCCATGCACGAATTTTGTGCACCGGGCCTCTAGTTTCTTAATATCTGCCTCATGAGCATTTTTTTACATTCCTGCTTATACTTCAAACACCCCTCAAATAGGCATCATTCCTGGGTGAAACCTTTTCTTACAACTCCATCCTCATATACCCTAGAAATAGTTACTCCTTCAATTGTTTTTACTTTTGTATCTAGCACATGCTTTTATTATTAAATGTATAACACTGAATTAAAGTTGGTTTTCTATCTGTACATCTTCTCTCTTAGAGTGTGTGTGTGTGTGTGGCGGTGGGGGGGGGCGGGGGCGTGTTATATATGTCTTTTCCCAGGGCCTAGCACAGAATTTGGTTGGTTATGCTAATCATATTTTGCAGCTGTGGGAGCTGAAGTATGCTTTGCATAGCCAATTATACAGTGTTATGTGTTTTTTCTTTTCTTAAAAAGCTTACTGTCTTTTGACACTTCAATTCTTTGTCTAGCATTGGGGTAGATGAATCCATTGAGATTTAAGTTGAATTAAAAGTGGAGTAATTCAGCTAAGAAGCCATCACAAAACTAGGAAAACGGAATCATTTGCAAGGAGTTGAGAGTGGAGCCATGTCACATATTAACATATGGGAGGACGGGAGAAACTCATTTTATATTGGACTGCTTCAATGGTGGAAATCTCAGGGTAGGGTAGTGTTTTGGATGGTACACCTCTATAGACCACTTAACCCTCACACCACTGCCCCTGTGCCCTCGCCTGCTGCGATTAGGGAGCCGTTACAGCGGAGTTGGCATGACACTGGGGCTGGCATCCCACCAAGTCTGTGGCCAGAGCATGAAAGTGAAAATGAAAAGGAAGCCACCCTGATTGCCCACCCCCTCGGGTTGGCAACGTGCACTGGTCACTTGGGCTGTTAGAAGGTGGGAAGATCCGTGGGTTTGCGGACTGCTGATACTCTTACAAGTTTGCCTTCTCCCCTGGGGTAGGGGGGGGTCTCCTTTCCTATCTGACCGAGACTAGTACAGCCCTACCACCCACCTTGGGGAGGCCCAGTGGCCCAGCCCCCCCACCCCCCATGTGAGTCAATGAAGCCCCGCCCAGCCCTGCGCCTCTGCTTCACCCTCGCTCCCGCTGCCGCCCTGAGGCCACGCCCTCCGATGGGGCAGAGCCCCAGGGGCTCCACCTAGCTCGGTCAACTGGGGCGGGGCTTCAACCAGGGCACTTTCTACCCCTCTCCTTCTCCCTTTCCCTCCCGTCTCTAATCCTTCCTATTCTTAGTGTTCCTCTTTCTCCGAACCGCCCAGAGTCGATGAATCCTAAAGACTTGTCAGAGATAGACTCCCGCAAACCCAGGGTGCTTTCTATTTAGGCCGAGGTCCAGGCCTGGAAATCCGGCGCCCTTGGGGTTGATTCTCCTTCTTCCAGACACAACTCTGTAGTGAGAACCTGTCCAGGAGGATCCTGAAGATCCGTTTGGGCATTTCTTCCTCCTGCCTCACCAGTTCCACCATAGTAGAAGTGATAGGAAGGGGAGTAGGTAAAGAGATTGCGGAAAAGGGAAGAATTCATCTGAGTTAGGACGTGCCTAACCAAAGAAAAATCAGGATCAAGGCCATAAAGTACTAAAATTTTTTTGAGGAGAATTCACTGTTAAATGGCTAGAATCTCACCATCAAAAGTATGAAATCATCAAAGGAAGGACTGATGAGTTCATAGATTTCTATTTGAGAAGCCCCAGGGAGAAATTTAGAAATATGAAGTTTATTTTTTATCCCACCTAGTAATAAAAAGTGAATTGAGAACAGGCTGTATGCTGGACACTTGCTGCTCATTATTTCACTGAACCTTCACAATCTGTGAGATCACTATTATCCTCCCTCATTTCACAGAGAAGAATCGAGGCTTTGAGAAGTTAAGGTAACTTGCCCAAGATCACATGGCTAGTAAATGACCAGTATTAGATTTAACTCAGATCCCCATCACTCCAAATTAAAAACCATGCAGAATGTGGGTTGTATACAGTTAAGTGCATCACGATGTTCAGTTTCCATAGGTACATTTTATCTAAATTATATCCCAGTAAAGTTAAATTTTAAAAATCATGCAGAATGAATATGGTGTTTTTATTATAAAACTCATCAAAGATACAGCATTATGATGATTTGACACATGTCAGTTTCTGAGGAAAAACAGATGATGTGATATAAATATGTTAATAACATACACACTGAAAGACCGGTAACACCATAATCAAAGTCATCCAAATGACTTTCCCAAACCAGATACAGATGTACAGAAATATCAACCTGGATGCTCCCAGGGGTAAGGGACATGCAAGCCTGTAGTGCCGTGCAAATCAACCAAGGGAACACAAAATTTGAAAAGACATCTGAAGTATGTGATATCAGACCTACCAAAAATATGTTACAAGTAAAAGGCATTAAAAAGTTAGATACTTTGCCTGGCTCAGTGGTTAAACATCGACCTATGAACCAGGAGGTCATGGTTTGATTCCCGGTCAGGGCACATGCCTGGATTGCAGGCTCGATCCCTAACACTGGTCGGGGCACATGTGGGAGGCAAACAATTGACGTGTCTCTTTTACATTGATGTTTCTCTGTCTCTCCCCCTCCCTTCCACTCTCTTAAAAAAAAAAAAATCAATAGAGAGAGTGGGAGGGAAGAGAAGGAGAGGGAGAGAGAAACATTGACATGAGAAACACATTGATTAGTAGTTGCCATCCGAGCACATGCCCCAACCAGGGCCTGGGATCAAACCACCACCGAGGTACATGCCCTTGACCAGGAGACAAACCTGCCACCCTTCAGTTCACAGGCCAGCACTCTAACCACTGAACAAACCAGCCAGGGCTGGAATTATTTTCTTAATTTCATGTTTCAAGTGTTCATTTCAAGTATATAAAACTACAATTAATTTTTATATCAATCTTGTGACCTATAACCTTGTAAAATTGTTTTCTAGTTCTAATAGTTTTTTAGTGGATTTCTTAGAATTTTCTATATAAAAGATCATATTATCTGTGACTAAAGATAGTTTTATTTCTTTCTAATCTGATGCCTTTTATTTCTTTTTCTTGACAAATTGCCTTGGCCAGAATCTCTAGTACAATGTTGAATAGAAGTGGTGAGAGTAGACATCCTTGTCTTATTCACAGGGGAAAAGCATTCTATCTTTTACCATAAAGTCTGATGTAGGCTGTTAATTTTTCATGGATGCCCCTTTTTAAGTCCTCTTTTATTCCTAATTTGTTGAGTGCTTTTGTCAGTAAAGGGTGTTGGATTCTGTCAAATGCTTTTTCTGTATCTTTTGAGATTGCCTTAGTCTGCTTGGGCAGTCATAACAAAAATACCATAGATGGAGTGGCATTAACAACAGAAATTTATTTTATAATAGTTCTACAGTCTGGAAATCTGAGATCAGGGTGCCAGCATGGGTAGGTTCTGATGAGAATTCTCTTCCTGGCTTGAAGACACCCACCTTCTCACTGTATCTTCACATGGGGGAGAAAGACCAAATTCTCTGATATCTCTTCTTATAAGGGCACTAATCCCATCATGAGGCCCCCTCTCTTATGACATCATCTAAACCAAATTACCTCCTATAGGACCCATCTTCAAATATTATCACATTGGGGGTTAGGCCTTCAACATATGAATTTGTGGTGGGATAGGGTGGTACTTAATTTGGTCCATAGCAGTGATGATCATGTAATTTTGTTTTTTATTCAACTAAAATTTTGTAGTAATTAATTGATTTTCAGATGTTGAACCAACATTGCACTCCTGGGATAAATCCTATTGGTGATAGTGTATAATTCTTCCTATAAATTTTAGAATTTAGTTTGCTATTATTTTGTTAGGATTTTTACATTCATATTCATATGAGATACAGATAGCTCCCTTTCTAGAGCAGGTCCTCTATCTAAATTGTTTAGCCAAAGGTTTTTGTTTCTTAAAAATAACCATCTTAAAATAATCATTATCCCAAAAAGGTCATATTTGGGAGTTGCAAACTCTGCTCCCCTCAGGTAGAAAGCTCATTTTAGGGTTTATATGTAAGACAGTATTGGGTAATGGCTATCATCATTGTTTGACATGAACTTTGGTCACATTTTTCTGAATATTTTTGGTTCTTTACTAAAAGATTGTGAAAGCAAGTTTGGCCTGATTTAGCCAAAGTGACACAAGTTTCCTGAGGCAGCAGTAAGCCTCCCACTTCATACCAACATAACCTACTTTCAGACTAATTTCTAGACAGGTGGATGGTATTAAGGCCCTGTTGCTGGTGATTCTTGGATTCAGGATATTTATGACTGCTTTTGATTCCTTTATATTTAGTGAAGCAGTAAATGCCATGGAACCTGTGCCCAAGAGATCCAGAGGCAGCCTGGCTTTACCCAGGTTAGGAGTGTAGGTGACTCCTGGAGTTCAGCAGCATCTCTGTTTGAAAGAGGAACTTGACCCTGCACTTACATGTTATTCAACTCTCTAGCAGCTCATTACTGATAGGGTACAGCATGCATTTCTCCAACAACAAGTTTGATTATTCCTATTGTGCCTATGTTTGGTAAATTCAGTAGTGAAGCCATCTAGGCCTGGGCTTTTCTTTGTGGGTAGTTTTTGTTGTTTTTTTAATTACTAATTCAGTCTATTCAAATTATCTATTTCTTCTTGAGTTAGTTTTGGTAATTTGTGTCTTTCTAGGAATTTACCTATTTTATCTAAGTTATCTAATTTGTTAGAATACAATTGTTCATAGTAATCTTCCCTTTTCCTTATGACTAAACTGAGCTAAATACTCCTAAAAATATAGGGTATCCCAAAATTCACGCAAGAAGTAATTTTGATAGAAAACACAGGTTTATAATTAAAAATTGTAAATTTTTTATTGATTCATAAAGTATACAGTATAAAGTTATGTATGGAATAGCACACCGGGTAAATGGCCTCCACGGCTTTGCTGGCACATATGCAAAGCCGTGGTCTTCATTGGTCTTCATTGTCCCTGCTCCTGGGGGGCCATAATTACTTGGTAATGCTTGGGATTGAAATTAAAGGGCAACAGATATTAGAATCTGATTCAATAAACCAAGTAAAATTAGGCTTTTATTTTTTTGTTGTTGTTAATGCTCACGCAAAATTCAAATCTTGCGTGAATTTTGGGACACCCTATACTTTCCTGTCCTTTCCATTTTGTACTTGAAAAGCCCTCAACATAATCTCTACCTATTGATACCTACTGGGATCAAAACATTCTTCAGAGTTCTTTAGGAAACACACAAACAGATAGATAAGGTCTCGGCTTTCAAACAGCATATGGTCTAGTATAATATTTCCTAAAGTATGTTTTTTGGAAATCCTGCAAAATGCAAATAAAAAATAAGGTTCTATGATCAAAGACATGAGGGAGACATTGTATATCATTCCTTCTGTAGGTGATTCATAATTCTCATTGGCATATTAATTGCTCTAAGATGTTCTGCCATAGAGAAGCCCAGTGTTTACTCCAGTGTTTTTGTAAAAATATTTGAACACAGAACTCTTTCTTTTCATAGCATCTATTAAAAACCCAAAGAACTTCTCTTCCATGGAACACACTTTAAGAAACAGTGGTATAGATGAAACAACACCCAAGTAATTGCAGTGCAAGTTAGAATGTCATAACTGAGAATAAGTTTTTAAAACATGAGTTGGAGGAACTGGAGAAAAGAATAAAGGAAAGCCTAAAAAGGAAATAGATGAAGCATTCCAGGAAACAGAAAAAGCAGAAGAAGTGGAGACAACAGTTAACCTAGCCGTGCTCGGCAAACTGCGGCTCGCGAGCCACATGTGGCTCTTTGGCCCCTTGAGTGTGGCTCTTCCTAAGCCTTAGGAGTACCCTATTATGCCCAGATTTCAGGATCCCCAAGAACCCACATCAGGGAGCCAGCCAGTCCGATGTAAAAGCATAAGAGTCTTTATTCAAGCTAGCTCGGCTCCCCCACCTTGTCGACGCAGCAACAGGAAGCAGAGAGAGAGAACTCTGTGTGGAGACGGGTTTTATAGGTGGGAGTTGGAGTAAGGGGAGGAGAAAGGACTGTGCTCTGCCGATTGGCCAGGAGCAAGTCGGTGTCTTGTTCCTGGGTGTGGCTAGCAGAGGCTTAGACTTCCGGGAAGAAGCTTCTTGCCAAGCACGTGGCCAAGGTAAGATGGAGGGCGTAGCCCTTACCCTGGGGCAAGATGGAGGGCGTAGCCCTCGCCCTTTCATACCCTAATTAAGTTAATAACAATGTACCTACCTATATAGTTTAAGTTTAAAAAATTTGGCTCTCAAAAGAAATTTCAGTCGTTGTACTGTTGATATTTGGCTCTGTTAACTAATGAGTTTGCCGACCACTGACCTAAGGGAAGAGAACTGTCAACAATGTCAAATGCTGCAAAGAGGTCAAAGAAACCAAGAAATGACTCTTAGATTTAACAATCTTAAAGTCAATCTTTCAGAAGAACAATTTCAGGACAATGGTGGATACAAATAAAAAGGAAATGAGAGCAAGGCCACAAAGAGCAGATTAGGAGGAGGCAGGTCAAACATAACAGATAAACTGAACTCATTCAGAACTCTCTGAAAACAAATTCCTCATATGGGTTCCATATTCCAATTAATTGTATGAAAATTCATTCAAGCACCCAAGCTAGAAACTCCAGTCTTCTTCTTTTTAAAAAATATATATTTTTATTGATTTCAGAGAGGAAGGGAAAGGGAAAGAGAGAGATAAAAACATCAATGATGAGAGAGAATCATTAATCAGCTGCCTCCTGCACGCCCCCTACTGGGGAGTGATCCCATAACCCAGGCCTGTGCCCTTGGCTGGAATCAAACTCAGGACCCTTCAGTACACAGGCCAATGCTCTATCCACTTGCCTGGAATACTTTAATGATTTTCTGACTAGATTGAATTTAGTAGCTTTCTGTTCTGAGTCCTTTCTTCCTACTGCAACCGGAACTGTGGTCTTAAAACACAGATATGATCGTACCATTTTCCTTTTCAAAAAGAGCAATGATTATCCATTTCTATCTATTATATTTCCTCATTTATTAAGTGCCTCCTATGTGCGAGGTGCTGGGAATGCACAGATCAATTATGATAAAGGGGACATTTTAAGTTAGGGTTGAAGAGATCAAATGGCCATAACAAAATGAAAAGATGCTCAAAGATGAAATGTTATTTTTCTCCTGTGAGATTGGCAAAGATTAAAAAGAATGAAAATACCCAATGTTGGCAAATATGAGGGAAAACAAGCAACCTCATCCACATTGGTGAAAGTATTAATAGATACAAACTTTTGGGGGGACATTTTAGCAGTATGTGTTGAAATGTAAGTAATACCCATTTGCCCTAACTATGGTTATCTCTAGAATTGTGGAATTATGGAAGACTGACTTTCTACTTCTCACAGTCTTTTTCACTATTTTTCATAGTATTTCATTTTTATAACATCTATGTATTTATTTTTCAATTTGAAAAAATGAAGACACAAAAGTACAAAATAATTTTTTTCTTTGATGGATTCACACTTTCTAGGTCAACATTCAAGACTGTTGAAGTGATTCCCTAGCCCAGTTTCAGCCCACCTTCCACCATTCCTGTTCACAACTCCCTCACCCAAGATAGGTAGTGCTTTCCACTCCTCTCTGTCTCTGAGGTTCCTCAAAATGCCTTTCCCCATTCCTCTATTAATGAAAACTGTACTTATCACATTTCACTTTTCTACTCATCTTCCCAGAACAGCTCAGAGCCACTTCCCTTTCCAGTGAAGATTCTCCTCCCATCTGGTTTAAATTGCCCCTCCTTGATGCTGCGGAAGGGGCGGGCGGGCGTGGGTAGTTTGTTTACACCTCTAGCACAGCACAATTTGGTTTGTATTGTTGTGACTTGTGTCTGGTGTCTCCCTTGCCATCTTTTATTTTCTATATTTGCCTTTTCTTTGAAATATATGTTCATTTCAAAATATGTATTGTCTTGTATGTTCTGTGCATTTCAAAATATGTATTGTCTTGTATGTTCAATAAATCCACACTTAAATTATACAGCTCTTGGAGATACACAGCTCAGTCATGTGGGCAATTACCTTCAAGTCACAAAATGCAATTTTGTGTTAATTTGTATTTGAAGAGAGTGCAGGAATTAATTATACATGTCTATAGATGCCTGGTATTTATTCACTGACAATGAGCTGGAATTATTACCTCACTTTAAGCCTTTCTCTGGTGATTTGTTTACAGAGTTGTGCTAAATAGCTGAATTGTTGTCATGACCTTTTGCCTAGATCTTTTCAAAACAGTCATTAGACTTGAATTTTACATAACAAAACACACAAAATCGCATAACCAGGAGAGAAACTGAAAACAATTCTTAGAATTTTAAGCTTGCACATGTATTAATATTGGGCTTACAATAATGGGCATAGCCCATGATTTTGTTACTCAACAAAAATTCTTTCCTCTTGTAAGTGCTGAAGTGTGTATGGTTACCAAACTGTAATAATATGTAGAATAAACTTAAAACCTTAAGTGAACTTTATCAATAGGGATCCTTTCAGTAAATCAAAGCATTAACCACTTTTTGCTATTTGGGTGACTCCACAGTTCCAGGTCCCCAAGTGGGAGTAGTTCTTAAAGCAAAAGTGACAGCCCCATTATCATTTGTAAATTTCCACTAACAAGCCAGGCTGGCAGTGTCTGTTGGCTGCTTGGACTGTGACCTTTCTAACAGCATAGTATTGTCATTGTTGCGTTTATGAGCATCTATATATGCCATGGAAGTTCTGGAGAGGTTCAGAAAAAGAAAACTGAAACTAAGAAGAAATCAAAAGTGAAAAGCCAGAAACTACTTCTTTAGCCCTTTCTTAATGATCTCAGGACTTCTGGGACCTTGAAAGATTGATTTCTTCTCACTCAGGTTTCTTATAAAACTAGCTTTGGCTCATACATCTGTAACACAGTAGTTAATTGTACAAGATAAGCAATACAGGGGAAATGTATCTGAGGGGGGAATCGAGTGCTGCAAGCTCAAGAGACACTTATAAGGTCACAGAACAAAGCTGGTAAGCAAAGTAGTCCTATATAGCCTTGCAAATAGCAAAGGGTCTGCTTTGGGTTAATTTCAGTGTATCTTTCATCACATTTCACTTTTCTTCTCAGCCAGCATTAAATATAAGTGGGCCTTACTGAAACCAGTTCTGTGAGAGCCTTTTGAATTGTCCAGCTGAAGAGCAATCATGATTTAAGTTGTGAAACTTGAACTTTATATTTTAGCATCCACTTCCCTGTAATGGTCCTGGAGACTGCACTGACACCACAGCAATGAATGCATTTACCAGTTCTTCATGTTCACAGCTACTTATTCCTAGAGTCTAATGTGCTTTCAGTTAAGCACTATTGACTATCTGAGCTGGAAAAAATATTACAGTCTTTTTACATTCAATCCCCTCATTTATATCAGGGGTCTCTGAGGCTCAGAAAGGCTCCTAAAGATCAAGCAGTTTCTTTGGAAACAAAGCTGGAATTACAATCAAGTGTCTCAATTAATCTAGAGCTCTTCAACTCTGTGACTAAAAGCCAGAATAATTTCTCACATACAGTTAGAGACAGTCTCTGTGAATCAATTAATCTTTTTATTTGGATATGTTAATTTTTTAAAAGATGCAGAAGAGTCATGTAACTTCAATATATAACAGCATTGGGAGAATGGTAACAAATAAATTTCCCTAAGAAGCATCTTACAGATGTTTTCTAAAACAGTTTGATGGGACTGGCCTGTAAAATTGCTCAATGATTCACAAATTATAAATTTTTTAAAATATATTTTTATTGATTTCAGAGAGGAAGGGAGAGGGAGAGAGAGGTAGAAACATCAATGATGAGAGAGAATCATTGATGGGCTGCTTCCTGCATACCCCACACTGGGGATTGAGCCCAAAACCCATGACCTCCTGGTACATAGGTCAATGCTCAACCACTGAGCCACACCGGCTGGGCCACAAATTATGAATTTTTAAGAGAACATTAAGCCCGGCTAGCGGGGCGCAGTGGTTGAGCATAATTTAGCTATTTTGATTATTTATTCATTCAAGAAATATTTGATGAGTGCCTACTATGAGTCAGGCACTGTTTTAGGTGCTTAGAATACAACAGTGAAGTAAAAGGACACTCATCTCTGTTCTCTCATGGGCCTTCTAGATAGTATGATTTAAGTAGCTTTTTCCTTTTGTTGAATGAATTCTTAAGTTAATGCTCTCTTAAGAATTCATTTTTTTTTTTCAAATCTTATGACATTTTTTTTTAACCTCACCCAAGGATATTTTTCCCATTGATTTTTAGAGAGAGTGGAAGGGAGAGGGAAAGACAGAGAAACACCAATGTGAGAGAGATACATCAGTTGGTTGTCTCCCACATGCCCTGACCAGGGCTGGGAGCCTTGCCACCAAGGTACTTGCCCTTGACCGGACTCAAACCTGGGACCCTTCAGTCCGCAGGCTGATGCTCTATCCACTGAGCCAAACCAGCTAGAGCAAGAATTTATTCTCTTTTTTTTAAAAAATATTTTATTGATTTTTTACAGAGAGGAAGGGAAAGGGATAGAGAGTTAGAAACATCGATGAGAGAGAAACATCGATCAGCTGCCGCCTGCACACTCCCTACTGGGGATGTGCCCGCAACCAAGGTACATGCCCTTGACCAGAATCGAACCTGGACCTTTCAGTCCACAGGCCGACGCTCTATCCACTGGGCCAAACCGGTTAGGGCAAGAATTTATTCTTAAGTTCCCAGAAATGAGACAATGAATTACATAATTAACTAGAGGCCCGGTGCACAAAATTCATGCACAGGTAGGGTCCCTAGGCCTGGCCGGCGATCAGGGCCTATCAGGGCCTCCCGGCTGCTGGCTGGGGCCTTCCTTCCGGCTACCGGCTGGGGCCTCCCTTCCCCCCCTGCCGGTTGCCAACCAGGGCCTTCCTTCATTCCACATTGCCCCCTGGTGGTCAGTGCATGTCATAGGGAGTGAGCGAACTCTCGGTCTCCCAGTGGATAGAGAGTTAGATGAGACAATTTGCATATTAGCCTTTTATATGTAGAGATAATTTGCAATACTATTTAAATGCTTTGAAGGAAAAATCCAAAGTGCTATGGGCAGATATAATAAGAGGATTCATTAGGGACTTGTTCATGGAATCTCTTGTTGGGGACTTGCTGAACTTAATGAGATTCTGAATCTAGCTGTGGGTAGGGAGAACTTGATATTTTGAAAGCCCCTCCTGATGCTTCCAGTTCCTTCTACAGCCTTCCCTTTCCTTTATGAGAACCCTACACCATACCCTGGAGCTCCATTCCTGGGCAGGGCAAAAACACGGCACATTCTTCCTAATGTCAGGTGTTCTAGATAAGCAACAAGCAGCAATTTGCTCTGAAAGCAGGGCCAAGTGACAGGAACTTAGGAGGGAGCCGTGCAAGTCTCTTGCCATTAAAGACTCTGACATTTTCTTTAAACATGACATCTAAGCTAACTTTCTGAAATGTAAAAAATATTCACTTAGTGTTAAAAACCACACCCTTTGATTCAGCTTTCCCACTGCTAGGAATTTAACTTAAGAATTAATTCAGCTACCCTGGCCGGGTAGCTCAGTTGGTTAGAGTGTTGTCCCAATATGCCAAGGTTGCAGGTTTGATCCCAGATCAGGGAACATACAAAAATCAACCAATGAGTGCATAAATAAGTGAAACAACAAATCAATGCTTCTCTCTCCCCCCCCCTTCTCTTCTTCTCTCTCTCTAAAATTCAATCAGTTAATAAAAAAAATTTGCCCTGACCGGTTTGGCTCAGTGGATAGAGTGTCAGCCTATGGACTGAAGGGTCCCAGGTTCGATTTCGGTCAAGGGCATGTACCTTGGTTGCGGGCCCATCCCCAGTGGCGGGTGTTCATGAGGCAGCTGATCATATTTCTCTCTCATCGATGTTTCTGACTCTATCCTCCATCCCCAGCGGGTGTTCATGAGGCAGCTGATCATATTTCTCTCTCATCGATGTTTCTGACTCTATCCTTCTCCCTTCCTCTCTGTAAAAAAATCAATAAAATATATTTTAAAATAATAATTTAAAAAAATTTTTAAGAGAATTAATTCAACAGGCAGGCTGTTTTTGGAGCATGCCCACGCCTTTCTTCCCTCTAAGGCATGCATCTTTAATTTTCTCCTAAACTCTAAGGGTCCCCATAAGACTTGCAACCAAGGGAGCACTTGGCAATGGCAGCTCATCCCAGGCTTATCACTTGAATCTGTCTCCAAGGTCCTGTTTTCTCTGATTTTTCAGTGAGCTAACAGCAGCCCCACATTGACTCCTTTACTGTGACTTTTACTTCTCAGAGAGTCCATGCAGCTCAATGTGCCTCACTTCTTTCCTATAACATTTCTAGAGAGACAAAGTAGAGCACCACTTAAGGTCTCTCCTGTTGCTTCTACCCTAAGCCTTTCCGTTGTTTCACAGTTCCTTGCTTTAATAAACCTACTCTTGAAATAAGTTTAAAAAGAGTTAATTTGCCTGGCTGCAGTGGCTTAGTGGTTGAGAGTCAACCTATGAACCAGGAGGTCATGGTTTGATTCCCGGTCAGGGTACATGCCCAGTTTGGGGCTCAATCCCGTGTGGGCGTGCAGGAGACAACCGATCAGTGATTCTCTTTCATCATCGATGTTTATAGCTCTCTCTCTCTCCCTCTCCCTTCCTCTCTGAAATCAATAAAAAACATATTAAAATATAAGAACAGTTCTGGGAAATGGTTGTGATTGGCCTGGCTTCAATCATAGCAACAATGGCCATGCTACCATGATGGGTACCCACCTCTCAACCAACCATGAGATCCAAAAATCTGGGTTAAGAAGATAGTAACTAACATTTGGATCCTGTTTCTAGAGGAAGAGGGAAGCATTTCTCTAAAAGGAGAGAGGTGCTGCTCCCAGTGGAAATAAGTCTGCCTATTGTTCCATTTGACATTTTAGAAAGACATCTCATTCTTTTAGTGCTGCTCCCAATAGCAGATTGTGATTTCCTGATGCAGCATGCTTTATTATAAGGTCACTTGGTATAGTGGAAAGAGCACTAAATGCTAGAAAAATGGATTCTCATAGCTCTACCATGAATCAGCTGTGTGTCCTTGGGCTAGTCTTTGTCAATGTAAGAAATATCCATATTAGGAGAGAATTTTTTTACAAGTTTATTTGAACAAAACTTAAGACATATGCCAGGAAGCAAGATCTCAAATGCTCCAGAGAATGACAGTTTGCAGTTTCTTTTAAGCATTTGGTATTAAGGAGGGAAAGTAAGGAAGATTACATGAAGGTAGGAGAAAGCAAGGCAGAAATTGGATTATAGGCTAGTTAACAAGATTATGTGCTCACTTTAAAAAATATCTATTTTTATTGATTTCAGAGAGGAAGGGAGAGAGAGAGATAAAAACATCAATGATGAGAGAGAATCATTGATCAGCTGCCTCCTGCACACCCCCTATTGGGGATCAGGCCGCAACCCAGGCATGTGCCCTTGAGGGGAACCAAACCCAGGACCCTTCAGTCTTTAGGCTGAGGGTCTATCCACTGAGCCAAACCAGCTAGGGCGATTATGTGCTTTTAAGGGTGGGTATGCCTTTGAAGGGTCTGGAAAAGAGGATTACTTTGGCATTTCAAAGATGTGTTAACCTAGATGCACAAGAAAATAGACAGGGCTTGCTTAAGGCAAAGATAAACTTTTTACTAAAAAAGTTATATGACAAATAAGAGAAAACATTGGCATAGAGATTTTTTTTTTTTAAGTTACATGCCATCTTGGCCAATATGGGTCAGTTGGTTGGAGTGTTGTCCTGTGCACCAAAGATCATAGGTTTGATTCCTGATCAGGACACATATCTAAACTGCAGGTTCAGTTCCCAGTTGGGGCACCTGTGCAAGGCAACCAATTGATGTATCTCTCTCACATCGATGTTTGTCTCTCTTTTCCTCCCTCTCTAAAATTAAAAAAACAAACAAAAAAAAACTAGTCGTCCTTTAAAAAAACAAGTTATATGCCTGGGGCGTGACTACTCACCATGGCTTGCTGGGTTAGGAATTTATGATCAGATCATTTTTTATCACTAGACTTGCAGAACCCCTTTTTGTCCATATCCTTAAACCTCTCCGGATTTCAGTTTCTCCATCTGCCAGAACAGAATCACCTCCATGAGGGCAGGAACTAAATCTGTATGAAACAACTGTGGGGGTTTGGGTTAGGCAGAGGAAGAAGTTGAAATATGATATGGTTGTAACAAAGGCCTCAGTTGATCCTGTGGAATGCTCTGGACTTAGAATCACCATTCAGAGTTGTCACAAATTTCAGCAAGTGGGCCTACTCTATATGCCTGTTTAAACTGGATGTGGTCTATCCCTAGGGGGGGGACCATAAACTTGGGCAAGGCAGTTTCCTCAGCCTCTGGCAATTTCTGGAGAGAGGTTCACCTAAAAATTTATGGCAGCCAATACACCCAGTTACTGGGAGAGTGCGTGTCTTGGTCCTGAAGGAGGTTATCTGGGCAGCACACTACAGCATTCACTACAATCAATATGTTTTTAGTACCAATCAGTACAGTACATGGCACTGTACTAATTTAATTAATGGAAAAAGGAAGGACAATATTTCTTTTGGGTTTCAATATATCAGACTCAGAGCTAATGCTTAGATTGTAGGAGGCATTTTAAAAAGGACAGGTGCTCATTAAATATTTGTTAAATGAATAAATTATAAAAAGGAATGTGTGGATTAGATCATCTCTTTTAGCAATATTGCATACATTTATCTGTTTCCTGGAGAATATGTGGAAAATTTGTGAGTTAAAATCCTCACAGTTTTTGTTGTTGTTTTAAAATAAAGAAGTAGGAATAGGGATAGGAGATAAATGTGTACTAAAATTAATGTTGACTGAACTGCTTAGCTAGAAAAAAATAAAGTATTCTTTGTGATTGAGTTAATAGTAGAAAGCATTAGGGAAGCAATTACTATAGATATTATATAGAATCAAACTGTGTTGTCTAATACAGTAGCTGCTAGCCACAGGAGGCTATTTAAACTAATTAAAATTAAATAAAATTTAAAATGTATTCTCTTAATCACATGAGTCACATTTCAAGTGCTCAGTAGCGTTATGTGGCTATTGGCTACCACAATGAAACAGCGTAGATCTACAAAACTTTTCCATCATCACAGAAAGTTCTATTAAACAGAACTGAATATACTAAATAGTTGTGGGTTTTTACCTTCATTCAATAAAAATCTAATTTACTCTCATGAATTCTGCTGTTCATTATAGTGAGATTGCTGGAACTGGAGCCAAAACTTGAAAGGCTTGGGGAAAAACCATTGCCCTGTATCCAAGTTTCTTCTTAGAAATCCAAGTAGTACAGAACAATACTAAAATGGAACAAGTATTTGTTGTCACTTCATCCTGTTTCTGCCATCTGGATCATCTGGGTAACCAAGACAAAAGGCCTTGGGATTCTGAAATGTGCTTAGCTCCTGCTTTCCATAGCCAGTGAGGCACGACTTCAGGCCTCAAACTGTCAAGATTTAGACACTGGACAACCAGATTTGTGTCCTTTTCAAAATGCCTCCTACAATCTAGGTATTAGCTCTGAGTCTGATATATTGAAACCCAGAAGAAATGTTGTCTCTCCTTTTTCCATTAATTATTTTGACCTGTTATATTATTGAAAACTGTGAACACATACTAATAACTTAAAAAACACACCTTAGTAATTCCTTAATATCTTCAAATATCAAGTTATCCGAACAAGGTACATATATTGCCAATAGCTGCTGTATCTTTTAAGTCTTTTAGAAGTCTTCCATCTCTCTTTTTATCCCTCATAACATTTTTTTAGCCTTTTAATTGTTTTTATTACTCAAAAAAAACTTCATTTTTTAATTTGTTTAGCTTTCTGACTCTGTTCTTGTGCCTGCAACACTTTCACGATTTTCTGCTCCTCAATAAGGAAAGCACGCTTGATTCTGTCACGGACACATTTAGCACACATGGTTCCGCCTTAGGCCCTGCTGACATGTTTGTTCGTTTTAGACAACCTCATTAGAACTTTAGGTCTCACAGCACAAACTCCGAGAAGTCGGCCTGGGCACACACCACATGCAGATTTTGGTGCTTTCCCAACCTTCTTGGTATAAAGGTAAACAATTCTATTACCAGAGGTTTGGGACAGCCTAGTTTTGTTAGAGGCTGTATTATAGGACAGCCTCCCATGGTATGGTGAATGCCTGAAGTCACTATCCCCAGAAGAGGAAAAGGAAAGTGCTTGCGAGTTCAAAGGTCCTCCCTTATAACTTTTTGTAGAGGAAACCAGGTCTTCTGTCCTGTGAAGTTTTCCAGAGCCTGAACTTTGTTCATTGCATTCCCATGGTAAAATTTAACACAATTCTCAGTCCTCTTTACTTCTCGTAGTTGTAAATGGATAGTTGGACCTAAAAGCTTAATTAGATTTAGGTTTGACCTTTTTAAATGTATATTGTGTTATGTCCTTCTATTTGGTTGAAGTATCAGATAATTATGTGACCAGTCATTGCTAATCATTGCCTAGATTCATTAATTAAATTTAAGCTGCCTGGCCAGAATGGCTCAGTTGGTTGAGCGTCGTTCAGTGCACCGAAAGGTTGCTGGTTGGATTCCCAGTTAGGGCGGCATACCTTTGCAGATTCGATCTCCAGTCGGAGTGCATACAGGAAGCAACGAATCTCTCTCTCTCTCTCTTTCTCCCTTCCTCTCTCTAACCATGTTCTTGGGTAAGGATATTAAAAATACAAAGCAAAACTGTGACATTCTAATTCTATCATTTTCTTCATTTATTAATTAGAATATATCCATAAAAAATGATACTTCCTCTCATTACTTATTCAGTTATCCAGAGGTAAAGTTAATGTAGGAAAGGTAGAATAAATCCTTGATTTTTTTTCTCTTTATTACTAGTTTTCAAATGAGTAGATTCCCTCCCATCTTCCAGAAGAGTAACTGTGAGTTTTTATTTTCTTAGTATAATTATAAGAGATAAACATATTTGATGTGTTTCAATCTATTATAGTTGTTTATCTTACACACATTATCCCATCTTTGGCCATTGGGAGCATCAAGTTAACTCTGGAGTCCTTTTGACATGACCTCAATTGTCTTTGGTAATTTCTTTACTATCTGGTATAACAATATGTACCCATTTTCACCCTGGCCAGGTAGTTCAGTTAGTTAAAACATCACCCTAGTTTGCCAAAGTTGTCATTTCAATCCCCAGGCAGGGAACATACAAGAATTAACCAATTGAATAAGTGGAACAACAAATTGATGTCTCTCTCTCTCCCTCTCTCTCTTCCTCTCTTGAAAAAAATTTTTTTTCAAAAAAAAATATATATGCTATATACCCATTTTCTAATCTGTTTTCTTTGCTGTCATCCCATGTTTTCCCACAAATACACCAGTCACTGGGATTGTGCAGCCTCAGAACCAGAGATGTTTCTTATATAACAGAGAAATGCAATCCTGTATCTTCAATACATTTTCATTTATTTCTTTAAAAAATAGTTACTGAAAATTGGCAATGTGTCTGGCACTAGTACAATTCTCAACTCAGTAAGAAAGACAGACAATAAAAGATTACATAAATGGTCCTAACCAGTTTGGCTCAGTGGATAGAGCGTCGGCCTGGGGACTGAAGGGTCCCAGGTTCGATTCCGGTCAAGGGCATGTACCTTGGTTGCGTGCATATCCCCAGTAGGAGGTGTGCAGGAGGCAGCTAATAGGAGGCGTGCAGGAGGCAGCTAATCGATGTTTCTAACTGTCTATCCCTCTCCCTTCCTCTCTGTAAAAAATCAATAAAATATATTTTTTAAAAAAATTACATAAATGGCCCTAGCCTGTATGGTCAGTGGATAGATTGTCAACCCAAGGACTGATGGGTCCCAGGTTCAACTCCAGTTGGTCACGGGCAGATACTTTGGTTGCAGGCTCCATCCCCAGCCCTGGTTGGGGCACATGTGGGAGGCAACCAATTGATGTGTCTCTCTCATCCATGTTTCTGTCTCTCTGTCTCTCCCCTTCCCTTCCACTCTCTATTAAAAAAAAAAAAAAAAGGAAAAATATCCTCGGATGAGGATTAACAAAAAAACAAAACAAAAAATTACATAAATGGTTATATGTAAGTGTGCTATGGTGACCGGACTGTAGAAGAGGGTGCAATGAGAACGAACATGTAACACCTGGTCAGAAGTGTAAGAAGGGCTTTCCTAAGGAAGTTAGTGAGAAGCCAAAATGCAAAGGGTAAAACAGCAGAGACAGAACAAAGTAGAGACAGAACAGCATGTGCAAAGTCTGAAGGTGGAAAATACTTATCACATTCAGGGAACTGAAGGGCCTGCATGAGCTGGACTGTGGTGAGAGAGAGAAAGTTCATGATGAAGTATTCGGAGATCAAATCATGCAGGGCCTTGTGGGTCACGTTAGGATGTTAGACTTCATCCTAAAAGGGATGGGAAATCACTGCAGTGTTGTAAGAGAGAAACAACATGATCAGGTTTCTATTTTAATGAGCCCACTCTAGCTGTTGAATGGAAAATAAATTGGTGGGGTAAAATGAAAATAAAAATGAGAGAGGATATTACAGGTGAAAAAATCAAAGTGTCTTGAACTAAGGTAACAGCAGTGAAAATAGAAGTGGACAGATTCAAGAGATTTATGGACAACCAAAAAGCTAGCTTTGCGCTTACTGCAGAAACAATGGAAGCATTATTACTAAACTCAGGAATAAAACAAGATGTCCACTATCATCATGGTTACTTAATGTTGTTCTAGATATATTAGTTAATGCAATTGGACAAGAAAAAATAATTAAGTGGTTTTAAAACTGGAAAGGAGGAATTCTAAAGTTTCACTATTTATAAATGATATGATTATATATCTGGAAATCTCACGAGAATAAAATGGAAAATTCATGATAAACAAAATAAGAACGTGCCTGGCCAGTGTGGCTCAGTGTTTGAGTATCCATCCATGAACCAGGAGGTCAGGGTACGATTCCCAGTCAGGGCACATGCCCAGGGCTATGGGCTTGATCTGATGATTCTCTCATCATTGATGTTTCTCTCTCTCCTTCTCCTTTCCTCTCTCTGAAATCAATTTAAATATATATATAAAAGAATTCAATTGATGTATATAAACCAATAGCTTTTATGTACACAAATAGTAACCTGTTAGATATAGTGTGGAAAAGACACTATTTACAATGAGAACAAAAAATATAAATTCCCAAGACTAAACTTACCAAGAAATCCATATGATGAAAACTTTAAAATGTTCCTCAGGAACAAAAAAGAAAACATGCCCTAGCTGGTTTGGCTCAGTGGATAGAGCATTGATCAGCCTGTGGACTGAAGGGGCCCGGGTTCAATTCCAGTCAAGGGCACATGCTAGGGATTGTGGGCTCCGTCCCTAGTAGGGGGCGTGCAGGAGGCAGCCGATCCATGATTCTCTCTCATCACTGATGTTTCTATCTCTCCCTCTCCCTTCCTCTCTGAAATCAATAAAAATATATTTAAAAAAGAAAGAAAACATGCACAAATAGAAAGGTCAATCAGGTTCTTAGATAGGAAGACAGAAGACTTAGTCACAAAATAGCAATTCTCTCTACATTAATTTATACATTTAGAAACAGACACAGCTTTGATTACATTGGCAAAAGTAATTTGGATCACTTAATAGGTGAAAACAGAAGCTCTGAGATAGGGAGAGGTCAAAATGCAAAGGCTAAATAGATAATGTTAGCTAAGTGTCTTTTTTATGGGAGTAGAGACAGAACAGTATGTGCAAAGGTCTGGGGGTGGGAAATACTTGTTCCATTCAAGGACTGAAAGATGTGCATGAGGTGGCCTGTGGTGAGGAACAAAGGGTATGGGAAGAAGCTAGAAAGGTAGGGAGTCCAGAAGTAGTGACTAGAAAATGAGGCAGTGGCGACCAAGGATGCAGGCAATGCTGCAGGAATGCTGGCTGCTCAGGGAGTGGGGAGAGGGTGTTAGCTACCATTCCCCACCCTGCCTCCCTGTAAAGGGCAGCATAGGAATCCTTCATTGCTCCTTTCAGGGTAATGCTATATACAGACTAGACCTTCATGAATGCCTCCTGAGATTACTGAGCTGAGGGACCTTGCTCCTTCCTAGCTCCCATGCTCTCACCGAAAGTTGGTGACTTAGCAGCATTTTTCTAGCCCTTCACAGTTATACCCTGTTCTTTTCATAAGGCATCCCCACCCTTGACTTAATACCAGCAGGGAATGAACTTGGCATTCTTTAGCCAGGAATGAGATGAGTTTGAGAACCTTTACTCCCTCCCGTCTCACCCTCCCATGGTGAAATCTGCTGCATACAGGCCAGAGAGCCAGCTTATCACAGGGTGGATTTTGTAGTTAGGAATGGAGAAAAGCTAATCTGATATTTGAACAAGACCCTGAACTCATTACCCAGTATATTACCCAAGAGAGTTAACAAATGGCGTTGCAGTGTAGACCTAAGAAATGCGATTTAACATACCTAGCAAATGCCTTGATTTCCCATTGCAGAGAAGCTTGGGCCCTGGGAAGGTGACTTGAAGTCCATTTCCTAGAACAAAGGCACATAGTAGTCCTGCTTCATGAACTGCCAAGTAAAACTGACAGACTCTAAGAAAACCATGCCCTGGCCGGTATTGTTCAGTGGCTAGAGTATCAGTCCACGAACCAAAGGGTCTCTGGTTCAATTCCTGGTCAAGGGCATGTACCTGGGTTGCCGAATCAATCCCTGTCCTGGTCGGGGCGCATTCTGGAGGCAACCAATCGATGTGTCTCTTTCACATCAATGTTTTTTTCTCTCTCTAAAAATCAATAGAAAAAAATATCCTAGGATGAGGATTAACAACAACAAAGAAAGCAGGCCAGTCTGGCTGTGTTTATTGAGACTAGCCATATGAGACAAAGTGGAAAAGAATTTTCATTCAATTCACTCACAGTTATTTATTGAGCACCTACCATGTGCCAAGTCCTGTTCTAGGTGGTAGGTATACAGAAATGAGCAAAGTAGACAAAAATACTTGTCCTCATAAAGCTTACATTTCAGTGGGAGGAGATAGACAATAAAGATAACAGACAAAGTATTGTGGACAAAAAGGGGCCACTTACTAAACCTGACAAATTCAGGGAAGTCCTTGCAAACTCAGAGACCTAAAATAAGCACCAAGAATGTTCTGAAATTAAAACTTTTTAACTAAAAGCAGTTTATGATAGGTAGTCATGTCCTAGGCTAGAATATCCCCTGACAAAGGTCAGTCTTTACTTTAAGCCTGTCTTACTATCTTTTGCATCTATGATTACATTTCTTTGAAGTGTCAGGGTAAACTCCCCTTTTTCCAGACCCCTCAGGACTCATGCAATGCACCAGGGTGGAAACCATAAATCCTCTCATTGTTTGAGCATGTTAATTGTTGACTGTTAACTATCCTGTACCAACCTATGTAAAAGATGTGTATGTTTATCATTTTACTTTTCATCCAGTCCAAGAGGTCCCTCCCACCCTTTCCTTTCTTCCACTTCCCTAATCCATCTACAATGGATTTCATGCATCATCTCTTTTGATTGTAATGTATAAAATAAAGTGCAAAACTGCCATTCTCCAGAACATTGTCTCAATCCATTGACATTTTTGTTTCCCGGCAATTGTCAACAGTTTGATTCAAATAAACTCACAAAAATTCTTCACAGGATTGAATATTTCTTACATTCATAACACTCCTCAGGGAAATGTTATTCAGGTCATTTAATTTCATTTTAAATACCCTTTTAGTAAATTTCTTTTTTAAAAAAAATAAATCTTTATTGTTCAGATTATTACAGTTGTTCCTC
>NW_005371410.1:5315533-5325731 GCF_000412655.1 Myotis brandtii
ATCAACAGGGAGGAGCAAACAGCTATGGCTGATCCTCAGTCCTGCCCTAAGAGGTCCCGGGTCTCAGTGTCCTGGTAATCGCTGCAAGCACCTCTGAGAGAAAGCCACCCTCGAGTTCCACCCACTGCCAGACAGTCCAGTTTCTCCCCGTATGAGTCTGGGTCCCCAGAGACTCGCCCGGAACTGGAGTCAGGGCCGTCGGGAGCTTGTGCCTTCCTCCCGATTGAAAAAGACACCGGCCTCCGTTGCCAGCCCCTTTCCGTGCACTCGAGCCTCCGTACCTCTGCACTTTACTTCCGCACCTCCTCTGAGTCTCAGTGCTTTTCTCTTTCCTTCTAGTTGTAGAATTTCCACTCAGCCAGCCTTCCTGTGGTTCTGGATGATGTCTGTTTTGTCTTTTAGTTGTATTTTTGAAGTGGTTGTGTGAGGCAGCAATTTCAGGTGTTTACCTATGCCGCCATCTTGGTTTCTCTCCTTTTAGTAAATTTCTTAATCTAATTTGCAAAATCATAACAGATTACCAGCATCAGATTGGAAGGGGCGGTCCTTCTGTCCAGTCGACCTTTTAATTCAGTGAGTCATTTTGCTTGGAAAGCACCTTTCCCCATGACTGACCTCATCCTGTACTGTAAGGATTCCAGGATTCATCCAAATACCCTTATGACATTTACATTTACTATGCCATGATGTAATGGCAAGAACACTGATACACATTAGTCCTGATGCAAATCCTGATTCCAGCATTCATAGTGAGCGCACTATGATGTGCACTGACCACAAGGGGGCAGGTGCTCCAACCAGTAGGTTAGCTTGCTGCTGGGGTCCAGCCGATCAGGACTAAGCCGGACATGCCCTGGAGCCCTCCCTCGGTCTCTCCACAGCTGGCCAACCTCCTGTGTCCCTTCCCGGCCTGGATCATGCACCAGTGGGGTCCCTTAGCCTGGCCTGCGCCCTCTCGCAATCAGGGCTGAGGGACCCCGTCCCCCTCGTGCACCAGGCCTCTAGTATATATATAAAGAACAATGTAAAGTATAATGTATAAATGTAAGATATTTTGTTACTTGGGACTGATTCAGAGGTGTCCCCAAAGGGTCCAGGAAACCTTTAGGTCCTTGTGTCTACAACTTGAAGTAGTTGCCGCTAGGTGGCAATGTTTTCTTAAGCCAAATTAAGCCATTTTTTAGTCCACCCTGTGGTCTTCAAATTGGGGGTTCTCATCCTCTGGGAGTACAGAATGCTTTCCAAGATGTGCTCAGTTATGGATAGCTTTGAGGAAGTCAGTTTTCCTATCCTCAACTTCTCTGAGTCCTCTTTCCTAAATTAACCTGCTTGGGAAAAGTACGATAGTCCTCCAATTTTTCAAAAAAGAAAAATTATTCATCCTAAATTTGATTTTATGGCACCACCAGGTGAATCATATACACCAGGACATCAAACAAAGGGGAAATCTCCTTCAACAATTAACAAGGAACCAGTCTTATCTTTTATACTAGTGCATGAAATTCATGCAGGGGGAGGGGGGGTGTCCCTCAGCCCAGCCTGCACCCTCTCCAATCTGGGACCCGTTGGGGGATGTCCGACTGCCACAGGGATCGGGCCTAAACTGGCAGTTGGACATCCCTCTCGCAATCCAGGACCGCTGGCTCCTAACCATTCACCTGCCTGCCTGCCTGCCTGATCGTCCCTAACTACTCTGCATGCCGGCCTTCTCACCCCCAATTGCCTCCCCTTGCCAGCCTGATTGCCCCCAACTGCCACCCCTACTGGCCTGCTCACCCCCAACTGCCCCCCCAGCCTGATCGCCCCCAGCTGCCCCCCCCCACCAGCCTGCTCGCCCCCAACTGCCCCCCTGCCGGAATGCTCACCCCCAACTGCCCTTCCCTCCTGGCTTGATCGCCCCTAACCGCGTCTGCCTCGGCCCCGCCACCATGGCTTTGTTCGGAAGGACATCCGGAAGGTCTCCCGGTCTAATTAGCATATCACCCTTTTATTAGTATAGATACTTCTGTGAAGAGTGAAACTTTGCTTTAGACATGGGGTATTTTTAGCCCTGGTTGGGTAGCTCAGTTGATTAGAGCATTATCTGATATGCCAAGGTTGCAGGTTCGATCCCGGGTCAGGGCACATACAAGAAGCAACGAATGGATGCATGTTTCTCTCTCCCTTCCTCTCTGTCTCTAAAATCAATAAATTAAATTTTAAAAAAAGATTCAGGAAAACAGGTCATGTTATTGACTTCAGAGTAAAAATTTTTTTAAAGAAATGGAATATTTTGGCTCATATTATGGTCAGAATAAAATATACAATCCAGTACGATGGTGAAATAAGGCTTCTTACATCCTCTAAGAATTATCAAAGAAAGCATTTATCTTAAGGAAACAATACTTAAATACAATTATTTTTACCCATTCTCAATACTCATCCCCAAATCATGTCATTAGTAGGAAACAAATATGTTGCAATGACCAAAGCACGTTATTATTTTAGATGTAACTAAAATATTTTCTAGGATGACTAAATTTTTCATGACAAACTAACTAAAACAAACCAAGGTTTTACATGATCTCTTTTAAATTCAGTGTGTCATTCAATAAGATAGTTACAGCACAGCACAGCACATTCTCCCTCCCGGGAGCATACCAGTGCCTTTCCCTTTTCCCTCTTCTTCCCTCTCAGGTCTGCATCTCCTTAGCTCTAAGGGACTCCACTAGATGACTTGCAATCAGGGGACCAATGGGCAGCAACAGCTCACTCATCCAGGGCTAACCCCCTACCCTGTCTCCAAGGCCCCTTGTCTCTGACTTTCTAGAGAGACAAAGCAGCCCCACCTAGGCTCTTTTCTGTTGCTTCTTCTATCCTTAGTCCTTCCTTATTTCACTGTCCCCAATTATATATATATATATATTTTTTAATATGTTTTATTGATTTTTAGAGAGAGGAAAGGAGAGGGAGAAATACCAAAGGGCTGCCTCCTGCACGGCTCCTACTAGGGATCAAGCCCGCAAACCAGGCATGTACCCTGACCCAGGAATCGAATCCTAACCTCCTGGTTCATAGGTCGATGCTCAACCACTGAGCAACACTGGCTAGGCTATATTTAATTTTTATAAGAAACTACCAAACTGTTTTCCAAAATAGTTATACCATTTTGCATTCTCAGCAGCAATATATGAGGGTTCCACCAATATTTGATATTACAGTCCTTTAAGTTCAATCATTCTAGTAGGTGTGTAATGGTATCTCGTTGTGGTTTTAATTTACATTTTCCTAATGTTTAACATTGTTGAGTCTGTTTTCATGAGAATATTTACCATCTGTTTATCTCCTTTGGTAAAGTGTCTGTTCAAATCTTTTACTCATTTTTTATTTTTTTAAATATATTTTTATTGATTTCAGAGAAGAAGGGATAGAGAGAAACATCAGTGATGAAAAAGAATCATTGAGCAGCTGCCTCCTGCACATCCCACACTGGGGATCAAGCCTGCAACCCAGACATGTGCCCTGAATGGGAATCGAACCAACTGAGCCATGCCGGCTGGGCCTTTTACCCATTTTTTATTTATTTTATTTATTATTTTTTAAATATATTTTTATTGATTTCAGAGAGAAGGGGAGAGAGAGATAGAAACATCAATGAGAGAGAATCATTGATTGGCTGCCTTCTGCACACCTTTCCTGGAGAATTGAGCCCTCAGCCCGGGCATGTGCCCTTGACTGGAATTGAACCTGGGACCCTTCAGTCTGCAGGCCAACACTCTATCCACTCGCCAAACCAGCTAGGGTACCCATTTTTTAAATTGGATTGTTTGTCTTATTATTATAGGGTTGTAAGAATTCTTTATATATTCTGGGTACAAGCCCTTTGTTAGATATATGCTTCATAAATATTTTCTTTCAGTCTCTGGATTGCTTTTTCTTTTAAAGAGCAAACATTTTTAATTGTGACAAACTCCATGTAGTGGATTGAACACTATTCCTCCAACATTCAGGTTCACCCAGAACCTCAGAAACTGATCTCATTTGGAAATAGGATCTTTGTAGATGTAATTAAGGTAAGGATTGAGATGAGATCCTATTAGATTAGGGTATACCCTAAATCCAGTAATACTAACCTTATGAAGTAGGGAAAGATGAATAGAGCCACAGAGAAGAAGGCACGTGAAGATGGAGGCAGAGATTGCAATTATGCAGTAAATAGGTTCTGGTGGGGTTTCCCCCCCCACACCACTAAGCAATTCTCTCACACAAGCTGGATGTCCTACAATTCAACTAGATTCTGACACTATCTACACAGAGATAACATCAAATTTCACAGGTGAAAGACTTGGTCCCACAAGACTGCCCTCAACTTCAGATGCCAATTGCAAGTCCAGGTTGTTACCTTTGCTTCTGACCAACTGGCTATAAATTGGAGGTTCCACAACTCCCTCTTTGGATTCAATTAATTTGCCAGAATAGCTCACAGATCTCAGGAAACACCTTTACACACTAGATTTACTGAAAAGGATCAAAGGATACAAATCAATAGCCAGATGAAGAGATACACAGGATGAGGTCCTGAACAAACGAGCTTCTGTCCTCATGGATCTTGGGGCCTGGCACAGTGGCATGTGGAAACATTCTGGTTCCCCAACACTTCCCTTTGCGTTTTTATGGAAGTTTCATTACGTAGGCATGCCTGATTAAATCATCAGCTATTGTCAATTAGTTCAACCTCCAGCCTCTCTCCCCTCCCCTGAAGTGGGGTTGGGGCTGAAATTTCCAATCCTCTAATCACAGGTTGGTTCTCTTGGCAACCAGCCCTCATCCCTAGGTGCACCGCATGAACATAACAAAAGACAGGTTTGTTGCTACCAGCACTTGGGACATTCCAAGAGTTTTAGGAGCTCTGTGTCAGAAATGGACTAAGACCACATATATCTTTTTTCCTTTTTTTTTTAGAGAGAGAGGAAGGGGGAAGAGAGAAAGAAAAAAAAGATAGAGAAACATCTATTTGTTGTTCCACTTATTATGCATTAATTGGTTGCTTCTTACATGTGCCTTGACAGGGAATGGAACCTGTAGCCTTAGCTTATCAGGATGACACTCTAACCAACTGAGCTATCTGGCCAGGGCCTATATTTCTTATTATAAATCACAATATCACATGCTGCCTAGGAACACCAAGAGCCACCAGAAGGTAGAAAAACCATGGAAGGATTCTCCCTTGGAGCCTTCAAAGGGAGTGTGACACATTGATTTTGGACTTCTAACCTCCAGAAATGTGAGAAAATACATTGGGGTAATGTAATGGCAGCCTTAGAAAACTAATACAGTTTAATTTATCAAATTTTTTCTTTTATAGTTCTTTCTTTTTGTGTTCTATTTAAGAAAATTTTGCCTTATACAAGGTCACTAAGATTCTCTTTTTTCCCCCTCTAGCAGTTTTATAATAGCTCCTATATTTAGGTCTATGATCCATTTTACAGTAATATTTTACATGCTGAGAAGTAAAAATTGGGGTTAATTTTGTTCTTTGCATGTCAATATCCAATTATTCTAATATCATTTGTTGAAAAATTTATTTATTCCCCATTGAATGACCTAGGAAACTTGGTCAAAATTAATTAGTTGTAATTCTGTGGGCCTATTTTTGTACTCTGTTCTGTTCCATTGATCATCTTTTACCATATCACAATGTCTTGATTTCTATAGCGTTATAAGTCTTGGAAACAGGCTTATAAATACAGTCCTCCAACTATGTTCTTTTTCAAAATTGTTTTGACTTTTCTAGGTCTTTTGCATTTCCATCTAAATTTTAGAATCACCTTGCCAATTTCTACAAGTGGGATTTTAATTGGAATTGCATTGGATATGTTAACCTAAAAATAAAAAGGCTTTTCAAAATGAGAGTCAACAAGCATTTATTTGAGATTAATAAAAATAGCTATTCAGGATGCACTGATTTAGGCAGAAGCTGTGTTCTGATTAGGAGATAAAGACAATGGGTATTTATGAGAAAGGAAAGGAACAATTATGTCAATAGAAGGAAAGCATTTCTATTGGTGCAATAACATAACATAGTGATGTCAATTTTGAACAATGTTTTTAGTTTTCAGTCTGGTAGTCATAATACCTGCTTTTTTGCTATTTTTGCAAACAGTTCTTTGGGGCACAGGTTGCTTTAGTCCCAGCCCAAAGGTTCTTTTGCCCTGTTTTAACATTACAGAGGTTTGAGGAATAAGATGTGCAAGTCGGTTCTTCTGTCATGGCAGCTCTGGCTTCATTTTAAAGTAGCTCCAATTATTTATTTATTCATTTATTTATTTATTTAGACAAATTAGTGGTTCTTAACCACTGAAAGAAATATTAAGCAATGTCTGGAGACATTTTTGGTTGTCTCAGCTGGGAGTGGCTACTTGAATCTAGTAGGCAGAGGCCAGGGATTCTGCTAAATATTCTACAATGCACAGGATAGCCTCTCACAACAAAGAATTATTTGGCCCAAAATGTCAATAGTTCTGCTGCTAAGAAAACTTGTATTGAATATATAGATCATTTTTAGGAGAAATGACATCTTTTTTAAAATATATATTTTTATTGATTTCAGAGAGGAAGGGAGAGAGAGAGAGAAACATCAATGATGAGAGAGAATCATTGATCGGCTGCCTCCTGCATGCCCCACACTGGGGATCAAGCCCACAACCCAGGCATATGCCCTGACCCAGAATTGAACCATGACCTCCAGGTCAATGCTCAACCACTGAGCCACGCTGGTTGGGCGAGAAATGACATCTTAAAGATAGGGAATCTTTTTCTCTCCACTTACTTGGGTCTTTAATTTCTCTTAACAGTATTTTGTAGTTTTGGTGTACATGTCATACACATTTTATCTTAAACTTATCACTATCAACTATCACCACTATCTAGTTCCAGGACATTTTCATTATCCCAAAGCTGTACCCATTAAACAGTCACTCCCCACCTCCTCCTTCCTGCTTGGCTCTGGCAGCCACTAATCTGCTTTCTGTCTCTATGAATTTGCCTCTTCTGGATATTTCATATAAATGGAAATATTCAATATGTGACCTTTTATGCCTGGCCTCTTTTACTTACATAATGTTTTTAAAGTTCATTCATATTGTACCATGTATCAATACTTTATTCCTTTTATGGCTGAATAATATTCCAATATATACAAGTCAGGACAAAAGTAGATTTACAGTTCACGCCCACACACATACCCCCAGGCCTTCCTCACACTATTGTCTGTGTCCTTGGGTTTTGCTTATATGCATACAAGTTCTTTGGTTAATCTTCATGTATAAGTTTTTTGTTTGAAGACCTGTTTGCAATTCTTTTGGGTATATAATACTTAGGAGAGGAATTTCTGGGTCATTTGATAATTCTTTTTCTTTTTTATTTAAGATTTATTTATTTGTTTGTTTGTTTGTTTGTTTGTTTTTAGAGAGAGAGAAAGAAGCACAGGTGTGAGAGCGAGATATCGATAGGCTGGCTACCTCCTGCATGCCCCTCACTAGGGATGGAGTCCACAACCCAGGCATGTACCCTTACAGGGAATGGAGCCAGTGACCTTTTGGTGCACAGTATGGCGCCCAACAGACTGAACCACACCTGCTAGGGCACATCTGGTAATTCTATGCTAAACTCTTTGAGAAACTACAAACTATTTTCCACAGCAGCAGCACCATTTTACATTCCCACAAGCAATGTACAAAGATTCCATTTTCTCCACAACCTTGCTAACCCTTGTTATTTTCCTTTTATTTTTATTTTTTTACATTGTTGCATCCTAGTAGGTATGAAGTGGAATCTCATTGGGATTTTGAATTGCATTTGCCAAATGACTATAATGTTGAACATCTTTTCATATGCTTATTTGACATATATATGTCTTTTTGGAGAAATATTCAGTGAAGTCCTTTGCCCATTAAAAAAAAATTGTTTTTAACCCTCACCTGAGGATATTTTTCTATTGATTTTTACAGAGAATGGAAGGGAGAGAGAGAGAAACATCGATGTGAGAAAGATACATCGATTGGTTGCCTTCCCACATGTCCCGACCAGGACTGGGGATCGAGCCTGTGACAGGTACATGCCCTTGACCAGAATTGAACCCAGGACCCGGAGCCCTTCAGTCCGTAGGCCGACACTCTTCCAACTGAACCAAACTAGCTAAGGCCCCATTTTTTTTAAATCACCCCAAATTCCATCTTTATTAACATTTTACCTAGATATAAACATATAGATATACATATACATATAAACATTTTAGAGCTACATATATTTCAATACATTTATATTTGCAAATATATCTACATCTACCCTATACATCAATTTATTGATAGATTGATCTATTAATCTATCTCAGCATCTATATCTACAAACACATGAAATCATGCAGTATACACTATTTGATAACTTTTTAAAACTGAACATATTATGAGCATTTTTTTTTAGATTGTTTACTTATTATTTTTTTCTTTTTTCTTTAGGGTCCCATTTTTAATTGGGTTGTTTGTTTTTCTGTTGTTGAGTGTAAGAGGTGTTTGTATACTCTAGCTACTGGTCCTTTATCAGATATATTATTTGCAAATATTTTTCTCTGTTCTATGAGTTATCTTTTTCCACTCTCTTACTAGTATCCTTTGATGCACAAAAACTTTTAATTTTGATGAAACCAATTTATCTATTTTTTCTTTTGTTATTTGTGCTTTTGGCGTCATATCTAAAAACCATTGTCAAATCCAGGGTTTTGAAGATTTAGCCCTATGTTTTCTTATAAGAGTTTTATAGTTTCGTTCCTATATTTCGGTCTTTAATCCATTTTGAGTTCATTTTTATCTATGGTTTGAGGTAATGGTTCAGCTTTATTCTTTTGCATTTGGACATCCAGTTGTCCCAGCATCATTTGTTGAAGAGACTGTTTTTTGCTCATTGAATGGTACATTATTTCTTGTTGAAAATCAATTGATCATAAATGTATGGGTTTATTTCTGGTTGCTCAATTCTATTCCATTGACCTGTATGTCTATCCTTATGTTAGTACCACACTGTTTTGATTACTGTAGCCTTGTAATAAGTTTGAAATTGGGAAGCGTGAGTCCTCCTATTTTATTCTTTTTCAAAATTATTTTGCCTTGGCTGGGTAGCTTAGTTGGTTATAGAATCATAGCAATACACCACAGTTGAAAGTTTGGTCCCAGTCAGAGCACATACAAGAAGCAACCAATGAATGCATAAATAAGTGGAACAAAAAATTGATGTTTCTCTCTCTTCCTCTAAGATCAATAAATAAAAATTATTTTAAATAAATAAATAAATTTCCTTTAAATATTGCCTTAGTTGCATCACAAATGTTGATATATTGTTTTCATTTTCATGCAGTTCAAAATACTTTCTAATTTCCCTTTTGCTTTCTTTTTTGACCTACAAGTTATCCCCTCCTCACCCTCTCCCGCTCCTCACTCGCTCCAAAAACCTGCTTCTGCTCCAAAAACCTGCTCCTGCTCCAAAAACCTGCTCTTGCTCCAAAAACCTGCTCTATCCACTGAGCCAAACCAATCTGCGCTCTTCTCCTCTCTTTTTTTTTATAGGGCATAAGGTAGAGGGTTTTAAAGCCGTACCAAACCGAGGGATAAAGAACTCTACTTGTCTACTTGGACACAGAGCAGTCCAAGTAAGACCCCACAGGCTTGAAATACTGTACAAGTTGGGGAATTATGATGTGTTCCAAACATAGAGTGAAAGAAAGGATGGAAGGAGATGAGGTTGGAGAAAGGGCTCCCAGGCTGTCCTCACATGGAAGTCATTACAAAGCCTCTCTTTCCCACACTCCCTCTTCACTCTTTCTCCCTTTCACCAGGTTCATCTATTTGCTTTAAAATAACCCCTCAATTGAAAATTGAAAACAATTCAGGCCTTACTCTGAATTTTCACCTTTATCCTGAGAACAATAGGAAACCATTTGGCAGACTTAATTAAATGAATGGTCAGAGCAGGGTTTTTTGTTTTTTTTTAAGTTTATTCTCGTTGCTGCATTGAGAATGGTCTGAGAAGGAATGGACAAGAAAGATTTGGACAGAGCAGTCAGGTGGTGATAAGTAAGAGGGATCATGGTGAATTGAAGTGGTGGTAGCAATAAGATAGAAGGAGTATTGGACAGGTGTGGAAAGTATTTCTAAGGTAGAATTGATAG